>NC_091752.1:3966374-4146374 GCF_043380555.1 Nothobranchius furzeri
AACATGACCTCTTGTGGTCGAACGTGCCATTCCCTGAGCCAGCTGGATTACTCGTGCCAGATCAGCTTCAACGCGGTCGACGGCTGTGGCTGTGCCGAGGGAACCTACATGAATGAGGATGGCCAGTGTGTGTCCAGTGAAAGCTGTCCCTGCTACGATAAAGACGTCATTATCCCTGCTGGACAAGCCATCTTCAAAGAGGGTGCAACATGGTAATTACTACTGGGAGCAAGGCATGGACAGGTTTAGCTCACATGTTCTAAGAATGCTTGGTAACCTTTGAGACTCTGGAGACATCAGAGGATGTCAGAAAGGTGAAGAAATATGACGTTTTTTCCATTTCACAAAAGCGGTGCCGCTTATATGAAATATTCCTGACATCACCTCTGCTGAGAGGTTCTCCGTACTAAATTAAACAGAACCGTAAGATGGATTGGTGATGAGATCACACACAACAAAGTGCTAGGCTTTTAGATTTTTAGTTACCTTGGTTCAACAAGAGAAACCCTTCAGATTTATTTATTTTCTCTGTCAATTTGGGTTCGTTTGACATCTTTACTTTTTTAAATGTTGTAAAGCCATTTAAGAGTAGGGCTGTCGCGGTAACCGCAAAAATGAAATATCGCAATATGAAGAAGCCCACCGCGCTGCATCATGGGCCACCGCGATTACTGAACTTGGTTCAACTCAGTGATGCATGTTGAGAAGGATGGCTGCACTGGTATCAAAACGAAACGTTACTTCGCTCCTTTGGGAGCACTTTGGTTTTCAGTACGTCAGCTGCTGCGCAGCCAGAGTCCTTGGCCGAGACAGAGCTGCCACCAGCGGCAAAATAAATAAATAAATAAATAAATAAACGCTCGGAGACCTGCTGAAGTCCCGGACAAGCACTGCTTCTGCAACTGTCCCGAAGAGAGTTTGAGCTGAGCTGGAGCTCACTCGCTACCTGCAGGAGGAATGTATCCACCCTAAAGAAACCCCCCTGACATGGTGGAGCAACAACCGGGAGAGATTCCCTTTGCTCGCCAGTCGTACGCAAGTACGTGTGCGTTAGTGCAACGAGCGCACCATCCGAGAGGGTTTTCAGTGTTGCTGGAAATGTTGCCCCCCCTCTCAGATCCTCTCTCAAACCGTATATGGTTAACATGCTGGTTTTCCTTGTGGGTAACACGGACGTGACCAAGCTATAAATCACCGTCATTCGTGTGTGTGAAAGTGAAATGATAGTGTGCCCGCTCCCCGGCGCGCGCGCGCCCGGTACATGTAATTTTTTATGCTTGATTTTGAACAACTAAACAAAATTGGGACTTGTTTCTTATTTGTTAGATGCTGCAGCCAAATTTGCATTTAAAAGTTTAACCTTCTCCTGAATTTTGTTGTTTTTAAGTTCAGTCGGACTCCGACTGTCGGAGAAACAAACGTTACTGCGATCTGTGTTGTTACTGCCCTTTGATCTGCATTCAGTAAAGTGTTATTAAAGAAGGCACGGCAATTTTTTACTTTTTTGAATGTGTAAACATTATGTTTAGATAGTACTGCAATAAAAAAAAGTGCTGCAATAATATCGCACACCGCAATATTAAGCCACCCTGAATCACCGCAGGGGGAATTCCTCAACCGCGACAGCCCTATTTAAGAGTCCAAATCATTAAAAGATATTGTTCAACCGTTCTGTTCTTCTGTTTCCTGAAACCTTCCACAGTGTCTGCAGACATGGAGTTCTCAGCTGTTCCGGAGGAAGCCAGCCACAGCGTAAGTCTTCTTCTGACGTGTGTCTCTGTGTAGATGTTGGAAACAATTCTGATGGAACCAAGATGACATCCTAACCCACCTCTGTTCACAGCTACAGCATTTATGAATCACATTCGAATGATGTCTCGTTTATTTGCTTTTCCAGCCTCATCGTGTGTTGCCCCAATGGTTTATTTCGACTGCTCCGTTGCTCAGCCTGGTGCCTCTGGGACCGAGTGCCAAAAGAGCTGCAGCACAGTGGACATGGGTTGTGTAAGTCCTCCAAGATAAATGTCATCACTTCGGTCAAAACTCTTAATGCAAAACTTCCTTCTCTTCCCTTGATTATAGATCAGCACAGGTTGCACATCTGGCTGCATCTGCCCTCATGGCTTGCTATCAGATGGAGCAGGTGGCTGCATAAATGAGACAAGCTGCCCATGTGTATACAATGGACAGGTATACCAGCCAGGACAGACTCTGACAGTGGACTGCAACACATGGTTTGTACACACACTTCCAAAACAGCAACAGAAATGATTACACACCTTGGAAGCAGGTTGAGTTGTCTAGAACATTTACAGAAGCACATGTTGCCAAACGCTTCGGCTCGCTCTACTAAATCAGGGCATTCAGGTGTTCCAATAAAGATGGGCTGACCACAGGCCTACACTGGGAGAATTGCCAAAAACTAGTCAAAGCTATTGATCTACTCATCCATCTTCACTCCCTCTGTGGTAGTGAGGTTTGAATCAGGACCAAAAGAGTGGGATTCCAGGTCTCCTCCCTGTAGAGCTGGGCTCATCATCTCCACTACTTTTGGTGAGAAGGTGATTAAATCAGGTGCACTGGAGCCCCAGCTGGAGAGGTTCCTCACCAGAAGGATACCTCAGGCCAGAACCAGAACTCACTGGGAGGATCAAGCAGACCCCCCCCCCCCCCCCCCCCCCCCCCGGCAATACCAGTAGAAGAGCTGATGAGTTTGGGTTAGCCTACCAGCAGAGTTCAAGTTCCACGGTAAATGGCCTGAGATGGGTCTGAAGGTGCTATGGAGATAAGGATCAACATTGGGTTTTTTACAGGGTATCCGCGGGTCCTTAAAACGTCTTAAAAAGTCTTAAATCCGCTTTTCCAAATTTATGGCCTTAAAAATCCTTAAAAATGACAAATAATCCTTTAATACAGTTTCCAGAGGTCTTAAATTACCAAAGACCCAATAAACAAGATTCTTTTATTTCTATAAAATTTTCGTGAATTTCTAGTTAGTGTTCAGCATTTTTTTCATATGATAATGGCGTAAGCGGGACCGTACACATTCAGTTGGTTGTGAAAGGGGGCTATTTTTAGATTAGCACATTAGCTGGTTAAGCTAGTGGGAGCTTGCGCCATGGGGAAGTGCAAATTTAATCGTAACTGGATGGCTAATCCCACGATAGCGGCGTGGTTAGCACCGGTTCCAGTCAATAGCTGGAAATTATAGCTTAAATTTCATTTTTAAAAATGATAAATGATCCGCACTTGCATAGCGCCTGTCAGAATAAGGACTCCAAAGCGCTTTACACTACAGTGTATCATTGATCCATTCACACACAGACATTCACACACTGGTGGTGATGAGCTACGATGTAGCCACAGCTGCCCTGGGGCACACTGACAGAGGTGAGGCTGCCGACCATCACCAGTAGAAGGCAAGGTGGGTTAAGTGTCTTGCCCAAGGACACAACAGCAGAATTCTCTGTCCGGAGCCGGGATTGAACCTGCAACCTTCTGATTACTGGACTACCCACTCAACCTGTTGAGCTGCTGCTGCCCTGCTTTAATAGCTTAAATTTGGTCAAAGTGGCCTTAAAAAAGGTCTTAAAAAGTCTTAAATTTGGCTCCCTTAAACCTGCAGATACCCTGTTTTAAGAAGCGGATGGATTACAGCATTCTTAAAGTTAGCAGGGACCTGACCAGAAACAAGAGGATCATTAATTAAAGAGAGCACGCTGGGACCGATGGGCTGAAAAGCACTTTTAATTAAACGAAGAGGGCACGATGGTGAGGAGGCATGCAGACGTCTTCATAGTTAACTAGTTTGGTTAGCTCAGGGTTAGGGTTAGGAAACAGCAGCTAAACTATCTAGAATGACGGGCCGGGTTGGAGTCAGAACCGGCAGAGATGAGGCTGTAGGAGAGATGCTAGGTCTGACCTCAATGACTTGGTTCTCAAAGAAAGACAGGATGGTTTTACAGTCTCCATCAGAGTGAATGGGGGCTGTCGGTGAAGCAGCAGAGACGATACTGCAGATGGTGCTAGACAACACTTTAGGATTCCCTTTGCTCAGCACACCAAGGTGGAAAAATGGAAAAAGTAGGACATGCATGGTGGCCAAGCAAATGCATGACATCACATCAGATCTGGTACTCGCCATCTCTTCACTTGTCTTCTTGAATGTCACCTTGATGGTTTTTGTTGTAAATTGGTGTTGATGGAGTTCAGCGGTTTTTAAACATGGTCAGATCACCTGACTGACCCGCAGATGTTTGTGTATGTCTTCAGCTCCTGCAGTGGAAGGACGTTCACATGCACCAACAACGTGTGTGATGGAGTCTGTGGAATCTATGGCGATGGGCATTACATTACATTTGATGATAAAAGGTTTGACTTCAACGGACAGTGTGAATACACGCTTCTCCAGGTACAACCACTAATCCGCTAACGTCCATGTTTTCAGGTTAATCATTATAGTCGAACTGTTGCTAGCTAGAGCTGTAGCAGCCTTCTCTGCTCAGCCACATTCTCAGAACTACATGTGATAAACAAGTCGGTCGTGTTTGTCGATGAGCCTTAACTTGAGCTGTTGCTCACACCGCAGAGGAAGCACCAGACTCTAAACACTTGCTAATCACATCTAGGATGCCACACAAGCAGTCACTCTTCTGACCGACTGTGTTAGGGTTAGGGTTGGGTTAAAGGCAACGTGGGAATTGTAATCTGCTGTGTTCACATTTAGGACCACTGTGGCACTAATCAGGACAACGGAAGCTTCAGGATTATCACCGAGAATGTTCCCTGTGGAACTACAGGAACCACCTGTTCCAAGACCATCAAGGTCTTCTTGGAGGTACAGGAGAACACACAAAGCTGACACGCACCAACTGGGATTGTATAATAATGTGTTTGTGTGTTTGGATAAAGCAATAGTGAATATTATCTATAAATTCTCCCCAGCCACTTTATTAGGTACACTTTACTAGTACCTGGATAGACACCCTTTTACCCTAGTAGCATGTATTTGTTTGTGTGTGTGTGTGTGTGTGTGTGTGTGTGTGTGTGTGTGTGTGTGTGTGTGTGTGTGTGTGTGTGTGTGTGCTTTATTAAGATGTTTGCACAAGTGATCTAATATGGTCTCTCTTCCTCTTGGGAATGGCGCAGCAGTTCTTCCGTTGGAGCTAACAGTTTCCACTAAATTCTTGTGTTGATTTTTAGGACAGTGAATTCCAGCTGAAGGATGAGAACTTTGAGGTGATCAAAGGAAACATCCAGGTGCTCGGTGTTCAAGTACAGAAAATGGGTGTTTATCTGGCAGTGACCATAAAAGCGGGTCTCATCCTCGTGTGGGACCAGAAGACCAGCCTTTTCATTTCTCTCAGCCCAGAATTCCAGGTAAAACAACAAGTCTGGCCACTCTCTTCATCACCTAGCTGCTTACATACAGCGGTGCTAAAAGTGTTTGGCGGGAACCGAGTTGTCCCTCTTGAAAAGATCGCAGGCGCACATTGTGTGATTTTAAAAGAATGTATTTGTTCAATGGTGCAGGATTTGAGTGAGCCCAAACATCCCCCCTGAGTCATTAAAAATAACTTCAGCGTAAAGAACCAGGAGTCCTGGACGTGATGGTCTGGCCCCCACAGAGCCCTGATCTCAACATCATGGAGTGTGTCTGGGATCCCAAAGCCTACATCCACAGAAGATCTGTTGTTAGTTCTCCAAGATGTCTGGAACAACCTACCAGCCCAGGTCCTTCGACAGCCGTGTTCAAGTGTAGCTAGAAGAACTGATGCCGTTTTAGAGGCAGAGGGTGCTCACTCCAAATATTCATTTCATTTAGATTTCCCTTTAGTTCACATCAGTTTAGTTCACTGCTTTTTGTTGTTATATGAAAATAAACGACTAACACTTCCTATTTTGAAAGTACGCCGTTTACAGCATTTTTTCCAAACCCATCGAAGCCTTTTGCACAGCACTGTACCATGTGATTTCCTGGATTTGTTGTACTCTGTCTCTCACTTGAAGACCACCTGTGGTAAAAATGACAGATCTCTCTTATCTTTTTACGTGGAACAACATGCACAATCAATGGCTGCCAAACTGTTTCCTCGTTGAAGCTGGTTTATGTGTTTCCATTGATAATACGCTGACTTACTGAATGGAAAAGGCCTAAAATAATGAACAGGGGACTCTTTTTGGTTGTTGTTCTTCCATCAGGATCAAGTCTGTGGTCTCTGTGGTAACTATGATGGCAACAGCAAGAACGATTTCACAACACGCTCCCAGGAGACGGTGACCGATGTTTTACAGTTCGGTAACTCTTGGAAAGTGTCACCCGTCTGCCCTGATGCCCAGCTCGTTAGTGATCCCTGTTCCTCCAACCGCTATCGAGCAGCCTGGTCTCAGAAACAGTGCAGCATCATCACCAGCTCCATCTTCAGTAGCTGCCATACAAAGGTAACCAGTGTTGGGAGTAACGCAGTACAAAAGTAATTAATTACTGTAATGCATTGCTTTTTGCTGTAATGTGGAAATGTAAGGCATTACAGGGAAAGAAAATGGTAATATTTACTCGGTATAATTGTCAATAATGCGGTAATTACAACGCATGTTTAAACCCAGAATCAAGATGTGGGTTTCCTAAAAATTCAAATTGTGGGAAGCCTGAAAAAAGATCCAGTATCCACATATATGACGTCATTTATGGACTCAGCTTTGCGGGCATTCTATGAGCAGAGAGGACGCCGCGGTAACGGCTCAAATCCTCCAGCTGCGTCCTGCGCGCGCGCGGCCGCTGTTATATTCACAAAACCGCTCCACCAAAACAAAGTCATTAGTTTGCAATCGTTTATATCAGCCCATATTCTCTGGTACTTCATGTACTTTTCAGCTGAGTTCATAATCTGTGCCCCGGTGATTTCAACTCATTGCTGCTGGAGCGCAGCGCATATGAAGCTTATTTTTATGTTTTTGCGTTCGGTAGATCCCTTTGGCTGATAGTTAGAAAGTAGGAAATCTAGGAAACAGTTTTTCTGGAAGACGGAGAAAACATGCAGCATGGAGGAAGGTTAGAGAGAGAAAGGGCTGGAAATTATTCAACTAAAATCAAGAAAACAAAACAAAGTGCTTGAAAAGAAAAAAAGTAGGTAGATTTATCCCCAATACTCATTTTTACCAGTGAAAAGCAACAATATATAAGCATTTAATATTCATACATGTGATAGAATCAGATCACCCCAGAAGTCAGTCCCACATCCAGGGCCGTATCAAGGCATTTGGGGACCAAGGGAAATATAGGCTTGGAGCCCCCACCACCTCACTCCCTGCTCAGTTAATATAAGATGGCAGCGTGCCGAGAGTACAGATTGTTGTTGCTTTTATTTAATAAACAATCATTTTAAAGCGCCGTTATTATATCTGACTGTTTTTAACAGCAACCCTAGCTCAGACACCACATCACCTTCCACATATATGTCATGAGCTCACTGAGCATCACATGACCAGATTCATACTGAAGTTGTTTTGGTGAAAGTAACTTAAAGTAATGCAAAAGTAGTGTAGTGCCTTACATTTTAAAATCAGTAATATTGTAATGTAATGAATTACTTTCAAATGAGGGTAACAAGTAATAAATAATGCATTACAGTTCTGAAGTAACTTGCCCAACACTGAAGGTAACCACTACACACATGAAACACACAATCTCCTTTAACAGTCCTGTAATCTATGAACTCGGTTTGTGGGGTTCATGAGACGTTCGGGAGAAATCCTGTTTCACGGTCTTCGGGAGGCTGAGGCACCATCAGCTTACTCCATCTATGCAAACAGATGCAACACGTTTCTGCTTTGTTTAAAAGCATCAACGAGCTAGTTATAACACCATTTATTTCATTAGACTGACCTTTTATTTCACCTCAGTACATACCGCACCAGCCTAACAGGCCATGATGGTAACACAGCTGTTTTCTATCCAAGGTGGACCCTGGCCCGTACTTTGACTCCTGCGTGAGGGACTCTTGTGCGTGTGACACAGGAGGAGACTGCGAGTGTTTTTGCACGGCTGTGGCCGCCTATGCCAAGGCTTGCAGTGCAGTCGGAGCCTGTGTTAGCTGGAGGACTCCAAAGCTGTGCCGTAAGTTTGACCCTGGTTGTGATGCAGATAGCGGAGGGAGGGTGAGCTTCCGTGTTTGAGGATTAAAGGAAACAGTTACTCAAAAATAAAATCAGGAACAGTGTTTGTTTCACTAACTACTAGAACTGAAACAAATACCGCAATTTTTAATTTGAGCATCGTTTGGTTCGTTGGTTCAATTAAATGCGTTCGCTAAATGTTTTTTTATAAAAATGTTGTAATGCTGTTTTGCATCTTCATCTCCAGATCACATGAGAACATTTCAGAAAGCTTAAACTGTACTAGGGATGTGTATTTTTGAAATTCTGGCGATACGATACATATCACGATACAGGGGAGATGATACGATATATCACGATATATTGCGATACATTCAGTCAGACGTTACAAGCAATTTTTTTTTACTGAATTTATTGTAAGAATGTTCAATAAACAGTCCAAACTGATGCATAACATGTTTAACATGAGCTATCTGAACCATGATGGAGGGATTTACATTTCAGTGGTGGAAACAAAACCTGTTGCACACTGCTGCCAACTAGCGGGTGGCGATTGAATTGCGCAAAACGAAAAGAAAATACACAAAAGTTTGCATGTAAATTCTTTCAGGAATTAGATACACGGCTTTTGAATATCGATGTAATAATCGCAGGAAAAAATATCACGATATATTGCCATATCGATTTTTCCGATGCACTGCTTTTGAATATCGATATAATATTGCTGGGGAAAATATCACAATATATTGCCATATCGATATTTTCTTACATCCCTTAACTGTACACTTGATTATGATTTATAAAAGCCAATTCCTCATTTTTATGTGTGTCAGCAATCTTCTGTGACTACTACAACTCGCCTGGAGGCTGTGAATGGCACTACAAGCCATGTGGAGCAGACTGCATGAAGACATGTAGGAACCCATCAGGAAACTGTTCCAAACTCATCACTAAAGTGGAAGGTAAATGTTTTTATTTACACTTGAAATGACAAAACAAGAGTTGAACGGACAAGTTTTTTTTTCAGGATGAACCAGGAGACTGGTCTGGTTTGGGGTTTTGTTCTTAACTTTCTGCAAAACCGTATCAATCTAAACTTTAAAAACCCGTAATAAATAAATATTAGTTAAAAAACACAGATGTGTTCCCCCTTTTTTCATTGCTGAAGAATCGGATCAGGACTCCATGAGGGGCAAAACACGTGTTCAGAACATCCCTAGAAATAAGTCAGCTTTAAAACCTAACACCATTATTAATGAAATAACATTACCTTCTATTAAAAAGTAAAGAAATTACGTATTTTGCCTAGTTTTTCTTTGGACCCAGTGGACTCCCATTATCAGAATTTTCAGAAATTTGTTGGATGAATCTGTTTAAAAATCTTGCTCTATATGTACCCTTTTAAAACTCTGAGCGTCCACCCCTTCAAAGGTCTGTGCACGGCCCTGCTCCCCACAGACAGCTGGCTTCAAACAGGAGTTAAAGGTGATGTAACAAGTTTTCAACAATGGAGATAAAATAATCATTACATTTGCCAGCGAGGCTGGTGTTGGTGGTTTTCGTTATGGCGTCCACATTGTCAGGAAGCAGAAGAGTTGTTGTTAGAAAGACCGACCACCACCAGCAGGCCAGGCGGGTTAAGGGTCTTCCCCAAGAACACAATGATTGAGACAGATTGAGCAGGGCTCAAACCATCAATGCTCCAGTTGCGGGACGGGCATACATTCTCCATCATTACCTTGCTACGAACAAATTGAAAACAGAAAATTAAAACCTAAAGTCCCCTTCTCAATGGCCTAGTGGTAGAGCGTCCTCTCTGGGAATTCCGGGTTCAAATCCCATTTGGGTCATTCCAAAGATGCAATGCCTCCCTGCTTGACACTCAGCTTTAAGGGGTTGGATTGGGGGTTAAACCACCAGTTATCGAGCTCAACCGCCGCTGCAGCTCACCGCTCTCCAAGGGGGTGGGCCAGATATGGAGATGAATTTCACCAGTGTGTGATGATGACTGTGGGACTTTGACTTTAACTTTAAAATGACAATGATGTTCCCCTCATGCTTAGGCATTGAAGATAGATTCTATCTTTAGCTAGTCTGGTCCTATTCTTTTGAAGTTTAGCTGTTAAATATTTGAGGTTGTTTACTTCATTTAGGACCTCGATCCCTGAATTGTTCTATTTCACATAATGCTCTAGTACTTGAACATCTGCTGTTAACGTTTAACTTTCTGAGTAGAATATCAACCATTTCATTACAACTTGACTCATCCCGGTGCGTCTGATCACCAGTTTGTTGGCGGTGTGCTCTTAAAATAAAATGCATCAATGTAAGCTTCCATATCCTCAATCGGTGAATCTGGTAGGTGAGTTTTTGTTATTGGTAGATTTTTGTTGATCGCTTTTGAATCTCTTATTAAAGAGGGTTTTGCTGCAAATTGGGAATTTTTGCCAGAGTACAGCTCTGCAGCTCATCTTGATCAAGCATTTTTTTGCCCTGTGTATGAGCGAGTCATGCCCCTATGGAAAGAGCTCCACCCAGATGTAAGTAGCATAGATGGCCGCTTTAACAAAATATGCTTTCAAAGCAGGCCTGAGGGGCCTTTTTCATGTAATGCTTCAGTTCCATTGAGTGGAATGGTCTGGGTCGGAGTGGGTTGTTGTGGGATGGTACGGACCAGTATGGGTTGGCGATTTCAGGGGAGTGTTTCAATCCATCAATCAATTTTTTTTATATAGCCCCTTCTATCAGCTTACTGGAGGCTCAAGGTGCTAAACAGTACATTAAACATAATAAAGTCATCACTAATAATGAAAGAGATAAAAACTGCATAAAAGCAAAAACTAGAAAACAAAGGTAAAAACTATTTTTAAAAAGAAAGCCAGTGTCAGTGATGCAGGGGGAAAGTTAACAAGGAAAAATGGGTTTTCAGGCGAGACCGAAATACCTGGAGAGATGGAGCTTGCTTCACTGTTAAAGGGAGCTCATTCAAAATGGTTGGTGGCATTATCGAAAAGGCCTGGTCCCCCTTTGATCTCAGTTTAGAGCGCAGGACTTCCAGGAACTCCTGCCCAGCAGAGCAAAGGACCTGAGAGGGGACATGCCTGTGCAACAATGCAGCTAGATGTGGTGGAGCAGTGCCCTGAACACCTAGGAGAATCTTGAATCTTGCCCGATAGCACACCGGGAGCCAGTGCAGGGACGTAGCACTGGGGTAATTTGGCCCCTCCCTCTAATCTCAGTCAGAAATCTGGCGGCGGAGTTTTGACCAAGTTGGAGCAGAGCAGTTGTAGTGTGACTCGGTCCAGCATACAATGCAGTTTTTGACTCATTTAAAAAGAGGAAGTTAGAGGCCACCCATGCCTAATTTCCCTTAAACAGTTTCAGTCACCGGTTGAACTCTCACTTGGAGAGCAGGGTTAAACCTAAATGGGTACCATCCTGTGGCTATCGCCAACGACAGTGAAGAATGTTTGAAGTCCTTAAGCTGAGCAAACTTCTCTACTACTTGCTGACATCTGTGTACAAACGATACAAGCAACAGGTCTCTGGTGCTTGTTTTGATGTTTTTCTGTTCGGAAATAGACAAAATAGCTCCTCGACCTGCTTTGGCCCAACCCGGATTCCCTCAGTGGAATCGATGCTGAAGCAGCTTTCTGAGGGACTGATGTCAAGCTGCGACTATTTTGTCCCTGAGATGCTAAGGGAGGTAGTCACTTCATGTAAATAATAAGGGTATGGATTAGTGACGACAGTCTATGCAACCAACTGGCCACATAAAAGCTGTTGAGCGACTTTTCTGCACAGTCCTCACATCACATGGCCGGCTCTTTTGGTCTGTAAGAGGCAGCCAAAAGAGGGGCTTTCTATACATTTTTCATTTTAGTTACAATGCCTAGAAGCTTTGAAAACAGAATTGTTACTTCACGCGTTTCCTAAAATTTTTTATGGACTAATTTATATTTGTTCTTTTGGGGCTACAGGCTGCTACCCGCAGTGTTCAGAAGACAAGCCGTTTTTCAATGAAGACACTATGAAGTGTGTTACCTGGGATCAATGCGGATGTTATGATGACAAAGGCACCCACTATAGCATGGGAGAGATGGTTCCATCCTACAACTGCAACCTTTGGTAGGTTAAGGCTCACCCTCTGATTATTAAATCTCAGCACTAAATCTATGCAAAAATACTGATCCATCTGGAGTGACTTTTTTCCATGATACTTTATGTAAGGATACTAATGTACTTTATGTAAAGATACTTATTTGTAGTTTAAACAAAAGACCTAGGTGGAAAGTAATGGCGTGCTACGTGAAATTTATATTTGTCATGTTGTCATAACACATTTAAAAACTGAGTGCCAAAAAGAAATAAAATGAAATTAAAACGTTTGCATTTAAAGCTCCTGCACATTAACCGGGATAAGCTGCAGCTATAATGTAATGGGTGAGTGCAAATATGTAGTTTTGATTAAAAATCTCAGCTATTTCAACATATGCTGTACTTATGACTAAGAGTAGAATTTTCTGTTAAACAACAATTTATTACTCTCAATTTCAGCTTGTAAATGCATAGTTAATGGAAAGATTTACAACTATGGGGCAACCATCTACAACACATCAGATGGATCAGGAAACTGTATGACAGCGGAGTGTGGGGCCAATGGAACAATAATAAGGACCTTCTTCCAATGCTTTGCAAGCACAACAGCTGGCCCTACCATATATCCATTTACATTTGGCACAGCTGAGACAACGGCCAAAGGTAATATTAATGCATTGCCCCGACATGAACATTAACTGCAAAGAATAACCCTCAAACCAAAATAAAATTATGGAATTATTTCATTCAATGTATTTTAAAATTGTGCTATCTGAATAAGAATAATAAAATCAGCCTTAACCCTAATTGTATAGGAATGTCATCAACAAGGAAAACAACAAGCTCCCTGTTAAAGCCCACAACATCATGGAAACCTTTGATGACGACTGGCAAGATGACTTCAAATCAAGAAAGTTCTGTTCTGACATCAAGTAGTACAGCAACTACACTTAAGCCTTCTGCCACCAGCAACAAAACTGTCACAAAACGTTTTGAAAGTACTACATCAGAAGTCACTGCCATAACCGTAGAGACAACAAAGCCATTAGAAGGTACCACTGGGCAAATAATTTCTACAACAGCAGTTCCCAACGCCAAAACATCAGCATTATGGACAACAACAGGCAATGGAAGCCCTATTGTTTCATCAAAGCCTTCCACTGAAACAACCTCTACAACAGAACCATCCACTCTTATAAATAATGCCACCATTAACATTGAAACTACAACATCAGAAGTAACAGCAGTACATATTGGTTCAACTAATCCGCCACAAGTTGTCACAAGTCAAGTAACATCTTCCTCCACTGTTGTTTTTGGAACCTCCACTACAACACCCTCAACTCAAACTTCAGTTCAAGAAAGTTCAGTTGTAACATCAAAACCCTCAGTTAGTACGAAAACTACACTTAGGCCTTCTGCCACCAGCAACGAAACTGTCACAAAACGTTTTGAAAGTACTACATCAGAAGTCACTGCCATAAATGGAGAGACAACAAAACCATCAGAAGGTACAACTGGGCAAATAATTTCTACCACAGCAGTTCCCATTGCCAAAACATCAGCATTATGGACAACAACAGGCAATGGAAGCCCTATTGTTTCATCAAAGCCGTCCACTGACACAACCTCTACAACTGGACCATCCACTCTTACAAATAATGCCACCATTAACATTGAAACTACAACATCCGACGTAACAGCAGTACATATTGGTTCAACTAATCCGCCACAAGTTGTCACAAGTCAAGTAACATCTTCCTCCACTGTTGTTTTTGGAACCTCCACCACATTACCCTCCACTCAAACTTCAGTTCAAGAAAGTTCAGTTGTAACATCAAAACCCTCAGTTAGTACGAAAACTACACTTACGCCTTATGCCACCAGAAACGAAACAGTCACAAAACGTTTTGAAAGTACTACATCAGAAGTCACTGCCATAAATGGAGAGACAACAAAACCATCAGAAGGTACAGCTGGGCAAATAATTTCTACAACAGCAGTTCCCAACGCCAAAACATCAGCATCATGGACAACAACAGGCAATGGAAGCCCTATTGTTTCATCAAAGCCTTCCACTGAAACAACCTCTACAACAGGACCATCCACTCTTTCAAATAATGCCACCATTAACATTGAAACTACAACATCAGAAGTAACAGCAGTACATATTGGTTCAACTAATCCACCACAAGTTGTCACAAGTCAAGTAACATCTTCCTCCACTGTTGTTTTTGGAACCTCCACCACAAAACCCTCAACTCAAACTTCAGTTCAAGAAAGTTCAGTTGTAACATCAAAACCCTCAGTTAGTACGAAAACTACACTTACGCCTTATGCCACCAGCAACGAAACAGTCACAAAACGTTTTGAAAGTACTACATCAGAAGTCACTGCCATAAATGGAGAGACAACAAAACCATCAGAAGGTACAGCTGGGCAAATAATTTCTACAACAGCAATTCCCAATGCCAAAACATCAGCATTATGGACAACAACAGGCAATGGAAGCCCTATTGTTTCATCAAAGCCTTCCACTGAAACAACCTCTACAACAGGACCATCCACTCTTTCAAATAATGCCACCATTAACATTGAAACTACAACATCAGAAGTAACAGCAGTACATATTGGTTCAACTAATCCACCACAAGTTGTCACAAATCAAGTAACATCTTCCGCCACTGTTGTTTTTGGAACCTCTACCACAAAACCCTCCACTCAAACTTCAGTTCAAGAAAGTTCTGTTGTAACATCAAAACCCTCAGTTAGTACGGCAACTACACTTACGCCTTCTGCCACCAGCAACAAAACTGTCACAAAACGTTTTGAAAGTACTACATCAGAAGTCACTGCCATAACCGTAGAGACAACAAAACCATCAGAAGGTACAACTGGGCAAATAATTTCTACAACAGCAGTTCCCAATGCCGAAACATCAGCATTATGGACAACAACAGGCAATGGAAGCCCTACTGTTTCATCAAAGCCTTCCACTGAAACAACCTCTACAACAGGACCATCCTCTCTTACAAATAATGCCACCATTAACATTGAAAGTACAACATCAGAAGTAACAGCAGTACATATTGGTTCAACTAATCCACCACAAGTTGTCACAAGTCAAGTAACATCTTCCTCCACTGTTGTTTTTGGAACCTCCACCACAACACCCTCAACTCAAACTTCAGTTCAAGAAAGTTCAGTTGTAACATCAAAACCCTCAGTTAGTACGAAAACTACACTTAGGCCTTCTGCCACCAGCAACGAAACTGTCACAAAACGTTTTGAAAGTACTACATCAGAAGTCACTGCCATAAATGGAGGGACAACAAAACCATCAGAAGGTACAACTGGGCAAATAATTTCTACAACAGCAGTTCCCAACGCCAAAACATCAGCATTATGGACAACAACAGGCAATGGAAGCCCTATGGTTTCATCAAAGCCGTCCACTGACACAACCTCTACAACTGGACCATCCACTCTTACAAATAATGCCACCATTAACATTGAAACTACAACATCCGACGTAACAGCAGTACATATTGGTTCAACTAATCCGCCACAAGTTGTCACAAGTCAAGTAACATCTTCCTCCACTGTTGTTTTTGGAACCTCCACCACAAAACCCTCCACTCAAACTTCAGTTCAAGAAAGTTCAGTTGTAACATCAAAACCCTCAGTTAGTACGACAACTACACTTACGCCTTCTGCCACCAGCAACGAAACTGTCACAAAACGTTTTGAAAGTACTACATCAGAAGTCACTGCCATAAATGGAGAGACAACAAAACCATCAGAAGGTACAGCTGGGCAAATAATTTCTACAACAGCAATTCCCAATGCCAAAACATCAGCATTATGGACAACAACAGGCAATGGAAGCCCTATTGTTTCATCAAAGCCTTCCACTGACACAACCTCTACAACAGGACCATCCACTCTTTCAAATAATGCCACCATTAACATTGAAACTACAACATCAGAAGTAACAGCAGTACATATTGGTTCAACTAATCCACCACAAGTTGTCACAAGTCAAGTAACATCTTCCTCCACTGTTGTTTTTGGAACCTCTACCACAACACCCTTAACTCAAACCTCAGTTCAAGAAAGTTCAGTTGTAACATCAAAACCCTCAGTTAGTACGGCAACTACACTTAGGCCTTCTGCCACCAGCAACGAAACTGTCACAAAACGTTTTGAAAGTACTACATCAGAAGTCACTGCCATAACCATAGAGACAACAAAGCAATTAGAAGGTACAACTGGGAAAATCATTTCTACCACAGCAGTTCCCAATGCCAAAACATCAGCATTATGGACAACAACAGGCAATGGAAGCCCTATTGTTTCATCAAAGCCTTCCACTGAAACAACCTCTACAACAGGACCATCCTCTCTTACAAATAATGCCACCATTGACATTGAAACTACAACATCAGAAGTAACAGCAGTACATATTGGTTCAACTAATCCGCCACAAGTTGTCACAAGTCAAGTACCATCTTCCTCCACTGTTGTTTTTGGAACCTCTACCACAAAACCCTCAACTCAAACCTCAGTTCAAGAAAGTTCATTTGTAACATCAAAACCCTCAGTTAGTACGACAACCACACTTAGGCCTTCTGCCACCAGCAACGAAACTGTCACAAAACGTTTTGAAAGTACTACATCAGAAGTCACTGCCATAACCGTAGAGACAACAAACCCATCAGAAGGTACAACTGGGCAAATAATTTCTACAACAGCAGTTCCCAATGCCGAAACATCAGCATCATGGACAACAACAGGCAATGGAAGCCCTATTGTTTCATCAAAGCCTTCCACTGAAACAACCTCTACAACAGGACCATCCACTCTTACAAATAATGCCACCATTAACATTGAAACTACAACATCAGAAGTAACAGCAGTACATATTGGTTCAACTAATCCGCCACAAGTTGTCACAAGTCAAGTAACATCTTCCTCCACTGTTGTTTTTGGAACCTCCACCACAAAACCCTCAACTCAAACCTCAGTTCAAGAAAGTTCAGTTGTAACATCAAAACCCTCAGTTAGTACGGCAACTACACTTACGCCTTCTGCCACCAGCAACGAAACTGTCACAAAACGTTTTGAAAGTACTACATCAGAAGTCACTGCCATAACCGTAGAGACAACAAACCCATCAGAAGGTACAACTGGGCAAATAATTTCTACAACAGCAGTTCCCAATGCCGAAACATCAGCATCATGGACAACAACAGGCAATGGAAGCCCTATTGTTTCATCAAAGCCTTCCACTGAAACAACCTCTACAACTGGACCATCCTCTCTTACAAATAATGCCACCATTAACATTGAAACTACAACATCAGAAGTAACAGCAGTACATATTGGTTCAACTAATCCGCCACAAGTTGTCACAAGTCAAGTAACATCTTCCTCCACTGTTGTTTTTGGAACCTCCACCACAACACCCTCAACTCAAACTTCAGTTCAAGAAAGTTCAGTTGTAACATCAAAACCCTCAGTTACTACGAAAACTACACTTAGGCCTTCTGCCACCAGCAACGAAACTGTCACAAAACGTTTTGAAAGTACTACATCAGAAGTCACTGCCATAAATGGAGAGACAAGAAAACCATCAGAAGGTACAACTGGGCAAATAATTTCTACAACAGCAGTTCCCAATGCCAAAACATCAGCATTATGGACAACAACAGGCAATGGAAGTCCTATAGTTTCATCAAAGCCGTCCACTGACACAACCTCTACAACTGGACCATCCACTCTTACAAATAATGCCACCATTAACATTGAAACTACAACATCAGAAGTAACAGCAGTACATATTGGTTCAACTAATCCACCACAAGTTGTCACAAGTCAAGTAACATCTTCCTCCACTGTTGTTTTTGGAACCTCCACCACAAAACCCTCCACTCAAACTTCAGTTCAAGAAAGTTCAGTTGTAACATCAAAACCCTCAGTTAGTACGAAAACTACACTTACGCCTTATGCCACCAGCAACGAAACTGTCACAAAACGTTTTGAAAGTACTACATCAGAAGTCACTGCCATAACCGTAGAGACAACAAAACCATCAGAAGGTACAACTGGGCAAATAATTTCTACAACAGCAATTCCCAACGCCAAAACATCAGCATTATGGACAACAACAGGCAATGGAAGCCCTACTGTTTCATCAAAGCCTTCCACTGAAACAACCTCTACAACAGGACCATCCACTCTTACAAATAATGCCACCAATAACATTGAAACTACAACATCTGATGTTACAGCAGTACATATTGGTTCAACTAATCCGCCACAAGTTGTCACAAGTCAAGTAACATCTTCCTCCACTGTTGTTTTTGGAACCTCTACCACAAAACCCTCCACTCAAACTTCAGTTCAAGAAAGTTCAGTTGTAACATCAAAACCCTCAGTTAGTACGAAAACTACACTTAGGCCTTCTGCCACCAGCAACGAAACTGTCACAAAACGTTTTGAAAGTACAACATCAGAAGTCACTGCCATAACCATAGAGACAACAAAGCAATTAGAAGGTACAACTGGGCAAATCATTTCTACCACAGCAGTTCCCAATGCCGAAACATCAGCATTATGGACAACAACAGGCAATGGAAGCCCTACTGTTTCATCAAAGCCTTCCACTGAAACAACCTCTACAACAGGACCATCCACTCTTACAAATAATGCCACCAATAACATTGAAACTACAACATCTGATGTTACAGCAGTACATATTGGTTCAACTAATCCGCCACAAGTTGTCACAAGTCAAGTAACATCTTCCTCCACTGTTGTTTTTGGAACCTCCACTACAACACCCTCAACTCAAACTTCAGTTCAAGAAAGTTCAGTTGTAACATCAAAACCCTCAGTTAGTACGAAAACTACACTTACGCCTTATGCCACCAGCAACGAAACTGTCACAAAACGTTTTGAAAGTACTACATCAGAAGTCACTGCCATAAATGGAGAGACAACAAAACCATCAGAAGGTACAGCTGGGCAAATAATTTCTACAACAGCAGTTCCCAACGCCAAAACATCAGCATTATGGACAACAACAGGCAATGGAAGCCCTATTGTTTCTTCAGAGCCTTCCACTGAAACAACCTCTACAACAGGACCATCCTCTCTTTCAAATAATGCCACCATTAACATTGAAACTACAACATCAGAAGTAACAGCAGTACATATTGGTTCAACTAATCCACCACAAGTTGTCACAAGTCAAGTAACATCTTCCTCCACTGTTGTTTTTGGAACCTCTACCACAAAACCCTCCACTCAAACTTCAGTTCAAGAAAGTTCAGTTGTAACATCAAAACCCTCAGTTAGTACGACAACTACACTTAGGCCTTCTGCCACCAGCAACGAAACTGTCACAAAACGTTTAGAAAGTACAACATCAGAAGTCACTGCCATAACCGGAGAGACAACAAAGCCATTAGAAGGTACAACTGGGCAAATAATTTCTACAACAGCAGTTCCCAATGCCAAAACATCAGCATTATGGACAACAACAGGCAATGGAAGCCCTATGGTTTCATCAAAGCCTTCCACTGACACAACCTCTACAACTGGACCATCCACTCTTACAAATAATGCCACCATTAACATTGAAACTACAACATCCGACGTAACAGCAGTACATATTGGTTCAACTAATCCACCACAAGTTGTCACAAGTCAAGTAACATCTTCCTCCACTGTTGTTTTTGGAACCTCTACCACAAAACCCTCCACTCAAACTTCAGTTCAAGAAAGTTCAGTTGTAACATCAAAACCCTCAGTTAGTACGACAACTACACTTAGGCCTTATGCCACCAGCAACGAAACTGTCACAAAACGTTTTGAAAGTACTACATCAGAAGTCACTGCCATAACCGTAGAGACAACAAAACCATCAGAAGGTACAACTGGGCAAATAATTTCTACAACAGCAATTCCCAACGCCAAAACATCAGCATTATGGACAACAACAGGCAATGGAAGCCCTATTGTTTCATCAAAGCCTTCCACTGAAACAACCTCTACAACAGGACCATCCACTCTTACAAATAATGCTACCATTAACATTGAAACTACAACATCAGAAGTAACAGCAGTACATATTGGTTCAACTAATCCACCACAAGTTGTCACAAGTCAAGTAACATCTTCCTCCACTGTTGTTTTTGGAACCTCCACCACAACACCCTCAACTCAAACTTCAGTTCAAGAAAGTTCAGTTGTAACATCAAAACCCTCAGTTAGTACGAAAAGTACACTTAGGCCTTCTGCCACCAGCAACGAAACTGTCACAAAACGTTTTGAAAGTACTACATCAGAAGTCACTGCCATAAATGGAGAGACAACAAAACCATCAGAAGGTACAACTGGGCAAATAATTTCTACAACAGCAGTTCCCAACGCCAAAACATCAGCATTATGGACAACAACAGGCAATGGAAGCCCTATTGTTTCATCAAAGCCTTCCACTGAAACAACCTCTACAACAGGACCATCCACTCTTACAAATAATGCCACCATTAACATTGAAACTACAACATCCGACGTAAC
This sequence comes from Nothobranchius furzeri, assembly GCF_043380555.1. Lineage (NCBI taxonomy): Eukaryota > Metazoa > Chordata > Actinopteri > Cyprinodontiformes > Nothobranchiidae > Nothobranchius > Nothobranchius furzeri. The sequence continues at coordinate 3,987,174 of NC_091752.1, forward strand.
AGCAGTACATATTGGTTCAACTAATCCGCCACAAGTTGTCACAAGTCAAGTAACATCTTCCTCCACTGTTGTTTTTGGAACCTCCACCACAAAACCCTCCACTCAAACTTCAGTTCAAGAAAGTTCAGTTGTAACATCAAAACCCTCAGTTAGTACGAAAACTACACTTACGCCTTCTGCCACCAGCAACGAAACTGTCACAAAACGTTTTGAAAGTACTACATCAGAAGTCACTGCCATAACCGTAGAGACAACAAAACCATCAGAAGGTACAACTGGGCAAATAATTTCTACAACAGCAGTTCCCAACGCCAAAACATCAGCATTATGGACAACAACAGGCAATGGAAGCCCTATTGTTTCATCAAAGCCTTCCACTGAAACAACCTCTACAACAGGACCATCCTCTCTTTCAAATAATGCCACCATTAACATTGAAACTACAACATCAGAAGTAACAGCAGTACATATTGGTTCAACTAATCCACCACAAGTTGTCACAAGTCAAGTAACATCTTCCTCCACTGTTGTTTTTGGAACCTCCAACACAACACCCTCAACTCAAACTTCAGTTCAAGAAAGTTCAGTTGTAACATCAAAACCCTCAGTTAGTACGAAAACTACACTTACGCCTTCTGCCACCAGCAACGAAACTGTCACTAAACGTTTTGAAAGTACTACATCAGAAGTCACTGCCATAACCGTAGAGACAACAAAGCCATTAGAAGGTACAACTGGGCAAATAATTTCTACAACAGCAGTTCCCAACGCCAAAACATCAGCATTATGGACAACAACAGGCAATGGAAGCCCTATTGTTTCATCAAAGCCTTCCACTGAAACAAACTCTACAACAGGACCATCCTCTCTTTCAAATAATGCCACCAATAACATTGAAACTACAACATCAGAAGTAACAGCAGTACATATTGGTTCAACTAATCCACCAAAAGTTGTCACAAGTCAAGTAACATCTTCCTCCACTGTTGTTTTTGGAACCTCCACCACAAAACCCTCCACTCAAACTTCAGTTCAAGAAAGTTCAGTTGTAACATCAAAACCCTCAGTTAGTACGACAACCACACTTAGGCCTTCTGCCACCAGCAACGAAACTGTCACAAAACGTTTTGAAAGTACTACATCAGAAGTCACTGCCATAAATGGAGAGACAACAAAACCATCAGAAGGTACAACTGGGCAAATAATTTCTACCACAGCAGTTCCCATTGCCAAAACATCAGCATTATGGACAACAACAGGCAATGGAAGCCCTATTGTTTCATCAAAGCCTTCCACTGAAACAACCTCTATAACAGGACCATCCACTCTTACAAATAATGCCACCATTAACATTGAAACTACAACATCAGAAGTAACAGCAGTACATATTGGTTCAACTAATCCGCCACAAGTTGTCACAAGTCAAGTAACATCTTCCTCCACTGTTGTTTTTGGAACCTCTACCACAAAACCCTCAACTCAAACTTCAGTTCAAGAAAGTTCAGTTGTAACATCAAAACCCTCAGTTAGTACGGCAACTACACTTACGCCTTCTGCCACCAGCAACGAAACTGTCACAAAACGTTTTGAAAGTACTACATCAGAAGTCACTGCCATAACCGGAGAGACAACAAAACCATCAGAAGGTACAACTGGGCAAATAATTTCTACAACAGCAATTCCCAATGCCAAAACATCAGCATTATGGACAACAACAGGCAATGGAAGCCCTATTGTTTCTTCAGAGCCTTCCACTGAAACAACCTCTACAACAGGACCATCCACTCTTTCAAATAATGCCACCATTAACATTGAAACTACAACATCCGACGTAACAGCAGTACATATTGGTTCAACTAATCCACCACAAGTTGTCACAAGTCAAGTAACATCTTCCTCCACTGTTGTTTTTGGAACCTCTACCACAAAACCCTCCACTCAAACTTCAGTTCAAGAAAGTTCAGTTGTAACATCAAAACCCTCAGTTAGTACGACAACTACACTTAGGCCTTCTGCCACCAGCAACGAAACTGTCACAAAACGTTTTGAAAGTACAACATCAGAAGTCACTGCCATAAATGGAGAGACAACAAAATCATCAGAAGGTACAACTGGGCAAATAATTTCTACAACAGCAGTTCCCAATGCCAAAACATCAGCATTATGGACAACAACAGGCAATGGAAGCCCTATGGTTTCATCAATGCCGTCCACTGACACAACCTCTACAACAGGACCATCCACTCTTTCAAATAATGCCACCATTAACATTGAAACTACAACATCAGAAGTAACAGCAGTACATATTGGTTCAACTAATCCACCAATGGTTGTCACAACAAGTCAATTGACTTCTTCCTCCACTGTTGTTTTTGGAACCTCCACCACAAAACCCTCAGTTAGTACGAAAACTACACTTAAGCCTTCTGCCACCAGCAACGAAACTGTCACAAAACGTTTTGAAAGTACTACCTCAGAAGTCACTGCCATAACCGGAGAGACAACAAATCCTCAGAAAGTTTTCACAAGTTCAGTGACAAATGTTAATACTACACAGTTTGGAGGTATAACATCTAATTCCTCTTTTAAGACATCATCAACATCAGTTGGTAAAATCACAGACTTAATACATTCAACAAGTGTTATCTCTAAATCTTCTACTTGGACCACAAGAGCTGTAACCACAAGTAAACTTGTTGGAGCCACGACATACATTGCACCTCTGACACAGACACTTCCCAGCTCCACAACAGTTTATCCATCTATTATTACGACCCATCCACCTGGAACCACTGGGTCTTCCACCTCCCACAATACAAACACAGCAACATCCTGTGTGTGTATTTTTAACCAAACGTCCTACAATCCTGGTAAGTTGACTTAATCATCTTTTTAATTTTTTCTTCTTCATATCTTCTGTGCAACAATTCAAAAGAACATTTTTAGCTCTTTGCACTGCCTCGACAAAAAAGTTGCCAACCAGAAAATTAAAGGTCACACACTAATCTTTTGTTGCACCGCCTTTAGCTTTGATTACAGCACACATTTCTTGTGGCATTGTTTTTATAAGTTTTTGCTACATCATAAAAAAAAATTTACATCCAGATTTGCATTACTTTTTCATCAGAATGTTGCATTGTTGATGGTAGAGTTTGGACACTGCCCAAAGCCTCCTCAAGCACATCCCAAAAATTCTCAATGGGGTTAAGATCTGGACTCTGTGGTGGCCAATTCATGTGTGAAAATGATTTCTCTTGCTCCCTGAACCACTCTTTCACTTTTTTAGCCCGATGAATCCTAGAATTGTCATCTTGGATTATTCCCGTGCCATCAGATAAGGAAAAATCCATTGATGGAATAACCGAGTCATTCAGTCTATTTAGGTACTCAGCTGACCTCCTTTGTGGGGTACATAGTGTTGCTAAACCTAGACCTGACCAACTGCAGCAACCCCAAATCATAACACTGCCCCCACATGCTTGTATAGTAGGCACTAGGCATAATGGGTGCACCATCACTCTGCAATCTCCTTAGATGTTTTCTCTGCTTGATGCATGCCAATGATCTGACCCTTCTCAACACAATAACATATTTTCCACGACCACCAGATGTGTCTTTCCAAACGTTATCCACGTTGTTTAAGAAATGAGAAGCAACTCATTACACCATTTGGGGTTAAATAACTTGTTGCCAGCTAAAAGATAACCCTGGCCAAGAATTCTGCTGTTATGTCCTTGGTCAAGACACTTAGCCCACCTTGCTTGCTGGTGATGGTTGAAGGGGCCGGTGGCCCCTGTTATCGGCAGCCTTATCTCTGTCAATGTGCCCCGGGGCAGCTGTGGCTACAATGTACTCCATCACCATCAGTATACAAGTACGGGTCATTTATCATTTATCATAATCACCCATACAGTAATCATCCAAAGGAGTGTTCTACCTATTAGTTAAGTTAGCTTAGTTAAGCTTAGTTAAATCTGGGTGGCAACTTTTTTTCTGGCCAGGCAGTGTATTATGCTAGCAAACACATTTAGAAAGACAGATGCGACAAAATTATGACCCACAGTTAACTTTTTTTTTGTGTGACACGCCTTGTGATTTTTTCTACATCGTGATTTTATAAACCTGCTCATGATTAATGTCAATAACCAGTGTTTTTTGGGCTGTATGCTCTAAATATTGCTGAATTCTATGTTTTAAACAGGGGATTTGTTGTACAACGTTACGGATGGCATTGGGTGGTGTTATGCTGCATTTTGCAATACATCTTGCAAAGTTGAGACTCAATCCAGCCCATGTTCAACAACCCCCGTACCTAACACCACTTCACTTCCAACGTCGGTATTCAGCACAGTAACAGAGGAAATACTTTCAAGCCATGTAACTCCAGTCACAGCCATTTCCAGTTCTACTTCTATTTTAGCAACAAACCATTCTACAATTTCTCTGAACTGCATCGACGTAGATCCACCAAGACAAGTAAGTCAGTTTTGTTTTTATTGCATTTTATTGAAGACAAGGTTCCCAACAAAAACTAGAACTAGAACTGTACTTAAAAGCACTCATACTGTTCTAACCAACCGTAGGTTGCTCTAATACCTCAAAAATGTCTCCTTGTTTTTTGAGCATTTCTTATTCTCATTTGTCAAGCCCAGTTCCGTTTTATTCTACTTCTTCATAATAATATGTTGTCTGATTGGTGTTTCAGCAACAAAAGACAGATAATTATTGTAGACAAGATGGTCTACAGCTGTTATGACTTGGACATAACCTAAAACAGATCTGATTCCACATGGTTGACTAGGCCTGGCTAGATGAAGACCCCAGATAGACCCAGTTTGTGGATTAAAAAAAATACTGGAGTGGATAACAGGAGGGGTAAAGCATGCAAATGCAATATATTACTTGAATCAGAGTCAGGGGTGATGTCATACCATTTGGATCCCCACACCATAATCCCAGGCATAACACCAATCTCTGGTTTAAATTGAAGACAGATGTGACATTTGTACTCTGATTTGAACACAATACAAAAAGCTGACCTTTTGCAAACCTCAATCCAGGAGTTGTATTGAATTTAGTCCTGACTTCAAAGTGAACTTGATGCAGGGGCGTAAACATCTTCTCTGACTGCAGCTCGGGCCGGCAGCTTCAGGCACAGGAGCATGAGGACAGACTAGTAAGAGAGGAGCCTACAGCAGTGCTGCTTCTCAGCGAGAGTAGGAAGCTGTGTGCTTCATATCAGAGTCTCCAAAAGCAACACTTCTAGTGGTCATTGTTGTTTCCAAAATTAAGGAAGACACGCAAACTTCTCTGTGGATCCTTCGTCCCGCTCACATGCTCGGAGAAGTCCACATTTCTGAGAAGGCTGCGAGAACCAAATGTGGCCATGTGGGCGCGGGAATACCCCACCCAGTCCAGAATGGGTTGACCCAGATGTGCATGTGACATATTTGAACCTCTCTCCCTAACCTGGTCTGTGTGACTGGTTAGAAAGAGCAAAGCATGTATTCCATGCAGGTTACAGACACTGTAGCCTGGTTTATGCTTCTCCGTCAGCTCCGCAAGGGACAGACACGCACGGATTGACGGAAGCGTTTTGCTCTTTTACTTCTCTGTCTCCTGGAGAGTGTTGCAAAGCAATTGCCCGGCAGGACCACAGAGGGCGTAGCGCTGTTCTGTGGTTTCGTGTCATGTATCGGTCCAAGATAGTGTGTTTATATTGTGTTTTTTGTGTATACAAGAGACTTTTAACACTGACATATTTCTCTCTCATTCTCCCACCGCTTCATGCGCTCCCCACCTCTAAACCCACGTTTCCTGTCATTTCCGTCCACAAATAAAACGCTTGCTGCGCATCTTTTCACTTCTCCAGTCACGGGGGAATTAAACGTTCACATTTTTAGAGTTTTTTCGTGAGGTATTCGTCAAGCTTCTCCGTGTCTGCCGCTAGTTATCCTCGGCTCTCTTTGCAATGGTGGCGCTGTAAACAACAGCGGCGTCCTGACCAATCACAAGCTTGCGTAATCCGTCTCGTTCGACGGATGTTTAAAAAAGTGGGCTCGACTCCGTACGTACTTGCGTGCCCTACGCAAGGACGGATAATGGCGTTGCGTGTCTCCGCACTGACGCAGACGGAGAAGCATAAATCAGGCTTGTCCCATGAAGCTTCACCCTCACCGAGGCACTTATTCAGCATTCTTCCAACACTCCCCCTCACTGTTGACCCATCCTCATTGTGCAACTGCACCAATCGCCACTGGAGCCTTCTGAGACCTCCTGCAGGTAGCCAGTCAGACGACAGTACCTGCAGAATGAAAACACACAGACAGTCCTACAACAAGTCGCAACTGAGTCTAAACTTGATGTCAAGTTGTTGTTGTTATTGTTGTTAGCCTCAAGGGCAACATGCCGATTATCACTTGTAAGTCGCTTTGGACAAAAGCATCTGCTAAATACATAAACATAAACATCATTAGTGCTTCTGTTTAAGAATTCATCACATTTATGATTTGATTCTAACCTTGTGGACTTCTGAATCCCCTCAGAGCGGAGAGTCCTGGACTGTTGATAACTGCTTCATAGCTACATGCGCCAATGGACAGATAACACAGAAACCTAAACTCTGTCCATCTGTGACCCCGCCCATCTGTCTCAACGGGCGCAATGCTGTCAAGGTCTATGATGAGAATGGATGTTGTTTTCACTACGAATGTGAATGTAAGTTTTCATCACCACATGAGGTGTTAAATCTGACTGTTGCATGTTGAAAAAAGCTCTAGAAATAGTAAACCAGAACTATCTAGTCCTATAAATAACTAAAGTTTCATTAAGCATGTCTGCTGTGGCATGGGACTCAGACGCAGATGAAACTGAAATATAACATCTTGTTTGTCTTTTGGTTTCTAACTTACTGTCTGTTGTGGTATTTTACCCTAAATATTATGTTTGTAGTAAACCTGTAAAACACTTATCTTAGAGACATACATTAACTACATGGAAATTAATAACAGGATACTTTTTCTACATGGTTACAGGTGTGTGCACCGTCTGGAGTGGCTCTCACTACATGACCTTTGATGGACAGTTGTTCACTTTTGACCAGAATTGTTCTTATTACCTGGTCAAAGAAATAATTCCAAAATACAACTTAACTATTATAAAAAGCAATGACTGTGATCCTTCAGACAGCTCATTCTGCCCTGTTTCCCTCACGTTAATTTATAAGTCATTTAAAGTAGTTTTAACTCAGACAAATGCTGCTGGAGCTTCAGTTAACATGGTAAGCATCAGTTTAAACAAACAAAACACATTTTTATGGATAATATCTACATTTTTTGTTGTCTTGACCGAATTTTATGCTTCAGCTCTAGATAAAACACCATATTTGTGCTGTTCAGAAGGCAGTTTCATCCAGTGACTTTAGTCCCGTGTTCAACAGGTTTTTGTGAATCAGAAACGAGTCTATCCAGCCTACAGCAACTCTGTCCTGCTCATCACCGACACAGATATGGTGATCACGTTGGTCATACAGGAGATTGAGACAACAGTAGTCTACAGAGACTCGTCATTCAGCATCGACCTTCCAGATTCCCTTTTTGGAGGAAACTCTGAGGGACAATGCGGTATGTTTCCAGAGAACCGTGTTTTCATCATGGCCTTGCTTACTCTTTTCTTGGGGTGAATTAACTAACATCTGTAAACGTTTGGTGATCCTCTCCACAAAACCTCTGTTGCAGTCCTACTGAGGCCTAGTCCACACGTAGCCGTTTTTTTTTTTAAACGAATATCCGCCCCACCAAAAACTTGCATCCACACCACCTCGTTTAAAAAAAAAACTCTGTCCACACGTAGCAGGATAAATACGTTGTTAAGGACATGCCAGACCTGTAGGCGGCAGTACTTCCCCCGTTCTTAACCTCGTCCTTCGTCTGTGGTCTTCCGCAAAGAGCAGTAATTCCGCTTGCAAAAACAAACAAGCAAAAAGCGCTTGGACAATTGATAAAGCGAGCGCAGCTCTGAGGGCGTCCATGCTGTCGGCTAGTGTAAACACAGGTCGCACACGTGATGTCAGCATTTTTTTGTCGCGGAAAGTGACGTTGCAGACCTTAAAACTCCGGTTTTGTCTGTTCACACGCAGACACCCAAAACGGAGAAAACGCAGATCTTTACTTTGGCCGGAGTTTTTAAAAAGATCCGTTTTCGTGGGAAAAAACTCCGTTTTCGTGTGGATGACAGGCCAAAACGTAGAAAAATATCTACGTTTTGGCAGATCCCTGGCTACGTGTGGACAGGGCCTGAATCTATTTCACACCCTAACTTTATTTGTAGTCAAAATGGATACAAAGGCAAATCCGCAAAACAAGCTAGCTTAAAACATTTTTCATGCCTCTTAACAATGTTCTAAAATAGAATACGTTTATTGTGGAGATTTAAAAAAAAAGAACGAATGCAGATCAGCCGATCAAGGGGCAGAAAAAAAGGACAAACCTCCAATCTTATTTTAATGTTTTCAACAATAAAACGCAGGAAAGCATCATTTTACCTGCAGTAGTGAAGAAAAACTTCTATGAGCAAAATGAAAACATGAAAAATGATTACATGAACCAGGAGAGCAGGAAGAAATGTCATTTCAGTTTTTATTTTTGCTTCAGTTCGAACTTTTTAGAATTTTAATTTTCATCACATTTAGCTTGTTTTTGTTTAAAATCTCTTCAGTTTAATTCATTTTATAAGAACTTTTGTGTTGCATTGTTTGAAAAAAAAAACATAATTACTTGAAAGGTTTTGTATTTAAAATATGTTTTGAACGTTAGTATTTGTTCATTTATGACAAAATTCTTGTTAATCATAACCTCATAAAAATATGAATGAAATGAACGTTTGAGCATCTTAAAACATTTTGAGTAAATAGCTAACTCGGAGGCCTCCTAAACTGTTATTTATCTGCTGCTTTTTAAAAAGGTACCTGCGACAACTCCCAGGCCAATGACTGCCGTTCTCCAAATGGCCAGGTGGAGAACTGCTTAGCCTCTGCAGGCAAGTGGTATGTCCCAGAGACTCCCTGTGTAACCCCGTCAGCTCCTCCAATTACTACAAGTGGGCCTGCAACTTCACCACAGTCCTCCTCAACCACACAGTCTCTATGCAAACCTTCAATCTGTGATCTCCTCACAAGCAGGTAAGGGAAACCAACAATCAAAGGTCAATTACGCTTTTTTCTTTTTACCTGTTTGGAGTAATAATTGCATTTGTTAGAAGCACGTGTTGTTTAGGACTAATGTATTTATTCTCATCAAAAATTACATAGAATCCGTAGTTTGAGTTACAGTGGAGCTAAGGGGAGCCCGACTCCCCCGTAAGGGCAATGGGCTCCCCTAATCCTAATCCGCAATCCTTCACACCCAGCCCCAAAAAGATCTAGTTTCAACCTAGTTTACATTATTTACATGGACTCTCAGCATACCCAGACTTCTTTGTGCTCCAGGCAGCTGCGTCCTGCGCGTGGCCACTAGGGGTTGTATCAACTAGTCGACTAGTCGACTTCACGGCTCTGTAGTGACTTTTTATGCCTGTCATCGACTAGTCGCTGTCACGAGATAATGACTGACAAGATGCAGTCCTTGGAAAAGACAGCAGGTGACGAGCTCCTGCGCGTTGGGAGGCGATGCGCTGTGCTAGAGCGTCGGTATCTGATGCCCACGGTAAAACGGACATTTGACCGAATTGTGACCTTTACCCTCTTGCAATTTAACCTTCCCCTCACCTTCATCCTAACCTTAACCGGCTTGTGCATGCAAAGCTCTGATCGCTGACGCGCTCCAGACATCTGCGTCCTGAGAACGGCCACAGTAACATTATCAAATTAGGTGTCGCCACCTCAAAAACAAATCTAACACGCTCATTTCCTTTTATGTTTTCTGTCTTTTATTTGTGCCTGATGCATTTTGCTGCTGCAGAGCAGAGCGCATCACCTGTTTTGTCCTCCGGTGACCACCTCACCAGCGCGGTCGGCACGCACTCCGCTGTTTTTGCGGTCGGTAGATCTTTTAGAACTGCAGTTCAAAGGTAGCAGTTTCTCTTTAGGATTGAGAGGAGATGCAGGAAGATAATAAACAGGCAGGACAGAAAAATAGTCAAATAAAAACAAGTTAGTTTTTGTACCTGGTGGTCGCAACAAACAGACACCATTGAAGGTAATCAGAAGTGAGGAACAGAAAATGAAATAATTATTTTAATGTTTAGAGCAGCAGGAACTCCGAGAGGCTGCAGGCGCATCAGTGAGTTTGCTGCCGCTGCGCAGGGGGAGGGGGGAGAGGGCTGAAGCGGAAACTACCGTTGTTAAAAGAAATGTGTTTAACTTTGAAAATGTGGGCGCGATTTTAATTGTCAAAAACTCCAACGAACCAACCCGCTTCAGGTGTATGACGTCATCAACGACTAGTCAAAGTCGACTCGATTTTCATTACTTGACTGTCGACTTTCAAAAAATTAAGTCCTGCAGCCCCTAGTGGCCACGGTAACATTCTTAAAGTGGTGTCACAAAAAATATAATTAACACAAGATTTTTCATGTCCGACCATATTCTCCGGTACTTTCTGTCTTTTAGCCGTGCCTGACGCGCTCTGCCGCTGCAGAGCTCATCTCCCGTGCTCCGGTGATGTCACCCTATTAGCGCACACCGCTGCCTTTGCGGTCGGTAGATCCCTTTGATCTGCTTAGTTCACAAGTAGCTCACAAGGTGAAAAAGAATGAAAAACAGGAAGCAGTTTTTCTGGAGGATTGAGAGGAGATGCAGGCGGTTCAGTGACAGCCAGGATAGGAAAACAGTCACATAAACAAATGTAGGCTACATGAACATCTGAATTTCATTCATTCATTTCTAAACGGACTCATCTGCCTTTCCAGTGTATTTGCACCCTGCCACACACTCATCTCCCCAGGACTGTTTGTGATGTCCTGTTCTGACGATGCATGTAATGGTGGGAACGTCAGCTGTTCCAGCCTGGAGGCTTACGCCACGGCATGCGCCACTGCTGGGGCTTGTATCGACTGGAGGAGCGCTACTAATGGGCTTTGTGGCAAGAAATACACTTATTACTCTATTTAATCAGTTTGGTTGTGCAAAATATGTCAATAAAAATTATTTTGTCTTTTAGAGCACAAATGTCCGAGCAACAAAATGTACATGGCCTGTGGTCCGTTGGTAGAGCCCACGTGCAATGACAGGTACAATGGAGCTTCATCAGACCTTTGAGCCTTTGACTACCGTTAAAAACCAGAGATTTCATTAGTTCCTGTTGTGAGAGGGTTACTTTACTTCACTGAGGGACTGAGAAGATATGATGAGAATCAGGAAGATCAACATTAAAGTACAAGCCTAGCCTCAGAACTTGGCCTCCTAGCTAGATATTTCATACTCACTTTTCATCTTTTAAAGGGGCTATATTAGCCCAGCACCTTTGGCAACTTTTGATCATGCTGTATTGTAGAGATGCTCTGTGTTGGCTTTTGAAGGGTTAGGGTTGCTGAGTGCTTCGTGGCAGAATGAGAGCTCCTGAGTCATGCAGGTAAACGGGAGCAGAAGGAAGCAGATAATAAACACTGAAGATGCACCAAAGGAGACGTGCTCAGTGCTTTCATGTGTGACACAGCCTTGTATTAAACACTGACTTCATTTTTGACATCAGGTACAACAAGAAGTTTGTTTCATCCTCCAACAACACAGAGGAAGGCTGCTTCTGTCCCTCTGGAACCACTTTATTCAACACGGTGTATGACGACTGTGTCATTTCCTGTGGTAAGGAGATGTTTGATTTAAAAAAATGATGGCTTTCATTTAGTCATCATTGAAATGGGCAGAGTATTTGATTTAGTTCCCTTCACTGCTGTAGAACGGGGGTACCAGCAGCCCATAGCTGTGCACAAAACCAAGTCTGGATGGAAAGCTGACACACTGATCTCATTCTCACTAACGTTCTTCTGGTTACTAGTCACGCTTTTCTAAAACTAGTTGAACTGCTTACCGTTTTTGTTTCAGATTGTGTTGGTCCAGATGGAAAACCCAAACAGGTGAACAAAATAAATGTTGAAAACTCTTTGGATACAACTTCTGGCAGGCGAGATTGCAGAGCTGGTTTGTTTCCATTCAACAGCCCGGTGAAACATGGACGACTGGATGCAACACGTGTGCGTGCGACCTGGATTCCATGAGTGTCAGGTGTGAGCCGGTAACATGCCCAGCATTAAGCACCCCCCTCTGCAGCGACCTGGGCCAGCAGCTGGTCAACAGAACCGATGGCTGCTGCACGATTCAGTCATGCGGTAAGTTCAATTCAAGTTTATTTATAAAGCGCCAAATCACGACAAGAGTCGTCTCAAGGCACTTCACATAATAAACATTCCAGTAGAGGTCAGTTCATTAAGCCAATCAGAAAAAAAAGTTTCCTATATAAGGAACCCAGCAGGTTGCATCAAGTCGCTGACTAGTGTCAGTGACTATACAGCAATCCTCATACTAAGGAAGCATTTAGCGACAGTGGAGAGGAAAACTCCCTTTTAACAGGAAGAAACCTCCAGAGAATCCTGGCTCAGTATAAGCAGCCATCCACCACGACTCACTGTGGATGGAGAAGACAGAGCACACACACACACGCACACACACACACACACACACACACACACACACACACACACACACACACACACACACACACACACACACACACACACACACACACACACACACACACACACACACACACACACACACACACACACACACGACTCCTGACTGAAACGCAGCAGTAGAGCCCTGCGTGGGACTGTTTTCTTCATCCCGCTCCCGCTGAATTTCTGACAATTACCGCCCGCAACCGTAGCGTGCATGTCTACTCCCGCCTGCAACCGCAAAACTCTGAGAAATTATTACCTCACAATAAAAGAGATGTATTGAGTTTGCGTCCTCTCTGGTCCTGGAGAAAACATGTCATTTTATAGGCTATACCAGGGGTCGGCAACCCGCGGCTCTTCCTTCCATCTGATGCGGCTCTCTGTGCTTGTAAAATGATGAATGGATATTTAAATAAAAAGCTTTATATTTTACTGCATTAATTTTATATCTGTAAGTCAATTCTATGTAAAGATTGTCTGCGTAAACCTGAACAGTTCCAACCCGGTCTTACTGTGAGACCGGGTTGACGGGTCACGCTTGTGCGTAATCATATCGGCGCATTCTGAGCTGAAGAGGATGTGAGATTCTGGGACTCTCCTCAGACTCCACATTGGAGACAGGAACAAGCACTATACAGCCAAAGTTTCATAATCAGGGAACATTTTCTAAGTGACAAGTCTCTCTGAGAGTCAGGATTTGGAAAACACTCGCTTCAGTGGGAGGAATCTTCCCGCATGCGCTCTGGTTCTGCAACGCGCTCCAAGCCAATCTCCACATCTTCAGGTCGCTGTGCACCTTATGTAGTACACGCTGACAGCGAGCTGCGCCGAGCAGTGTCCAGCTCAGATGTTCAGACGGGAATCTTTTCTTGAGCGATTTAGTGTTTCAATTTTTTTTAATGAAATCGATTAAAAATAAAGGCGCCCGGCCCGAGGGCCGTCGGGCCGGGCCGACCCGAGGGCATAGGGCTTCAGTGCAGGGCTCTACTTGGCAGGTTGTAGAACCATTTGGATGACTCTAATACTGTAGATGTCCGGTGTCCTCGTTGCGCGCACCACTCAACTCAGATGCTGCTACATCAGTTAGAGAGAAACTCAAAGGATGTTTTGATCTTTACTAACTGAATCCAATCCTAAAAGCTGTTTTCGTACCATCAGCAGGCTGCAAGGGTGAGGCTCATTTGAGCAGTCTGATGTTGGGATTGATCTTTCTTTAAATTGGTAAACCGGATAAATGTGTCCCCCCCCCCCATATTTACAGAACCTTTTTTTATCCAACAGAATGCAACTACAACTTATGCTCACTTCCAATCAGCTGTCCTCTGGGCTTCGAGCTGAGAATCAGTAATGGCACCTGCTGCTTGTCTTATGACTGTGGTACGTAATGTTATAAGTACAAACCCCAGAACACCTCAGGGGTTGGTTGAGACCATTAAAATGTTTGGTTTTTGACATGGATAAAAATACCATAAAACAAGTAATCTAATAACACTCTGGTGATAGTTAGACCAGGTTAACCCGAACCCACTTTTTTTCTTGTTTCCATTCTCTGCAGTTCCTAAAGGTGTGTGCGTCGTAGACATGACCGAGTTCAAGGTTAGTGAAGTCTGGAGAAGATAGGAGGAACTTAGCAATGAGATGAGCTGCATGTGTGTCAACAGGTTAAAAATGGCCACTTTTATGGTAGAATCATCGACCAAATAACGTATTATAACTGATGATGAGGCATCGTGAAAACGAAGCTAGTCATGAGTACACGACGGAGTGTCCACTAGAATAAACTCAGACCTTTCTGTTCTCTTAGTATGTTCATACTGTTGATGTGAGGTTTCAAACTGATTTTGTGTGTGTGTGTGTGTGTGTGTGTGTGTGTGTTTGCTCTGTCTTCTCAAACTCCAGTGAAATGACTCTTGTGATAAATACAAAATGGAAAAGAGCTTAATTGAAAATGTATTTCTTTACTAATTAACAAAATACTGGAAGGTAGCGTTTGTAAAAGTAATATTAATAATATATTGTTCTCCAGCCTGGAACAAAGATCCCACCATCAGCGGGTACTGTGTCTGTGGTGGAGTCGTGTAAGGAGTGCTACTGTAGCTCCCAGACGGATCCAAGCACCAAGCTGAACATCATCACCTGCTCCCCAGCTATCTGCAACACCAGCTGCTCTGATGTAAGCCCACCTAAACCACTACGTCTCTTATTTTCAGATCAAACGTTTCTTTGTTACTTTGCATTCGGGTCTGCTTCAGCACCAGGCGCCTCATTTATAAAGCTTTGTGTAGAATCGTCACTAAAGCTCTACTTTACTCATGTGAATTGATTTTCCCACGTACAAACACTCGTGTGTTTCTGGATCACATCCCGCCTCCCACACACCCATAAAGGGTCAATGCACACTACGAGTATTCTTCATAGACCGGCTGACTGGTGGCATTTCATGGGTAACCATGATAATGAGACTGAGGCCCTGTCCACACGTAGCCGGGGATCTGCCAAAACGTAGATATTTTTCTACGTTTTGGCCTGTCATCCACACGAAAACGGAGTTTTTTCACACGAAAACGGATCTTTTTAAAAACTCCGGCCAAAGTGAAGATCTGCGTTTTCTCCGTTTTGGGTGTCTGCGTGTGGACAGACAAAACCGGAGTTTTAAGGTCCGCAACGTCACTTTCCGCGACAAAAAAATGCTGACATCACGTGTGCGACCTGTGTTTACACTAGCCGACAGCATGGATGCCCTCAGAGCTGCGCTCGCTTTATCAATTGTCCAAGCGCTTTCTGCTTGTTTGTTTTTGCAAGCGGAATTACTGCTCCTTGTGGAAGACCACAGACGAAGGACGAGGTTAAGAACGGGGGAAGTACTGCCGCCTACAGGTCTGGCATGTCCTTAACAACGTATTTATCTGGGTACGTGTGGACAGAGTTTGTTTTTAAAACGAGGTGGTGTGGATGCAAGTTTTTGGAGGGGCGGATATTCGTTTTTAAAAAACCCGGCTACGTGTGGACTAGGCCTGAAATCAAGGTGCTTGTGAGTCACGTTAGAACCATGGGAAAACATTTAATTGCCTCGGAGGGGCACCGCATTGTTGCAGCGATTAGGATGTACATCGATTTTAAAAAAACTGTAATATTATGAATATATTTAAAAGTAGAGCAGCTGCTCATATTTCAAGTTGTATAATCCCTCATAATATGGATGTATTGAGTTATAGACATTCCTGTGACGAGGCAGGCATGCAGCGCCACAGCCGGCAAGCTCACTTTCCCTGCAGGGCAGCTCCGGTGCTGCAGGAGACCAAGAAGACCTGGTATTTTGTTGTCAATTTGCAAGTTTTCCTATTTTTATTAATGTAACTTTCACACTCGAGTGGCTCCGCGTTTTTGTCCGAGTTGCCACTGCGAACGGAGACTATTAGTGGCAAACTGGGACTCAATAGAGACCAGTGATTTGTTTCAGTGATGCCTGATGTGATCGGATCGGATCGGAGCATCCCCACCTGAAACCTGAGTTTTAAAAGTGTTTATAAAAAACAGGGTATCCGCGGGTCCTTAAAAAGTCTTAAAAAGTCTTACATTTGCTTTTCCAAATTTAAGACCTTAAAAATCCTTAAAAATGACAAATAATCCTTAAATACAGTTTCCAAAGGTCTTAAATTACCAAAGACGCAATAAACTAGATTCTTTTATTTCTATTAAAATTTTGCGAATTCCTAGTAAAGCATTTTTTGTGTACGATGTTGGCGTAAGCGGAACCGTACACATTCAGCTGGTTGTGAAAGGGGGCTATTTTTAGATGAGCACTTTAGCTGGTTAAGTTAGTGGGAGCTTGCGCCATGGGGAAGCACAAGTTTAATAGTAACTGGATGGCTAATCCCACCTTTGCAATGTGGTTAGCATCGGTTCCAGGCAATAGCTGGAAATTATAGCTTAAATTTAAATTTTAAAAATTGCTTAAATTTGGTGAAAGTGGCCTTAAAAAAGGTCTTAAAAAGTCTTACATTTGGTTCCCTTAAACCTGCAGATACCCTGAAAAAAGGACACAGATAGAAGCTCTCTGACCCAAGCCAGGACCTGCTGTTGCTCTGAATGTTTGTCGTTTACTTTCTAGGGTTTTGAATATCGCATGACTTCAGGTGATTGCTGTGGGAGATGTGTGCAGACGAACTGCATTTTCGTCACGCCTGACAACCAGACAACACTCATAATCCAGGTTGGTGATGTACTTTTAGGGCGTGTTAACTAATTACATAAAAATTCTTTTTCAATGTATTCCTACTGACTGTCTTGAGTTGAAAATGACAAGATATCTGTGCGTTGTGCAGGTGAACGGTTCGTACGTACCACCAGACAACAGCTGTGTGCGGTACACTTGTGAGAAGATTAATGGACAATTTTTACTGAAGGAAACCACGACCACCTGCCCCCTCTTCAACGCTATGGACTGTGAACCTGTGAGTGAATCCTGTCAATAAATATCAAATTAAGATGGTCATTAAAAATGCTTCAAACAAACACAAAAGTCTGTAGAAGTATTTGTTTGAATGCGGGTCCCTACTTGGTGTGGAACACTGTTGCAACACACTCTCACACCCAAAGCGTCAAAATACGACGCGTGTGACCAAGCCTCAATATGTGACGATTTGGGATGCCCCAGCGCGTCAGGAGACGACGATCAGGGACACGCTGGGTCACGTGGCTCCGCTGGCGTCAGTGTTTGACGCAGCGGTCACACGGACATTATTCGACTATTTAACCTTCCCCTCACCCCAATCCTAACCTTAAGGTCCATAAACTGTGACCTTAAGGTTAGGGTTGGGGTGAGGGGAAGGTTAAGTACTTCGCAAGTCGTTCTGATGTCCGTCTCACCACCGATACCGACGCTCTGGGACGGTGCGTCATCAGTGTGTCCCTGATCGTCGTCTCCTGACGCGCTGGGGCGTCCCGAATCGTCAGATTTTGACGCCTTGGGTGTGAGAATGTGTTGGGAACACAGCTAGCCAAAGTAAGCAAGTGGGTGGAAGCTAACTTTAAAGGCACTCATGGAAAAAATGTACATCTACAAAAGAGGAACTGAATGCAGGTAGACATGGTAGCAAGTGGGCGGGTCTAACTTTTTTATCTATGTATCTATCTTATTTATCTACAGGGAGTGCAGAATTATTAGGCAAGTTGTATTTTTGAGGAATAATGTTATTATTGAACAACAACCATGTTCTCAATGAACCCAAACAACTCATTAATATCAAAGCTGAATGTTTTTGGAAGTAGTTTTTAGTTTGTTTGTAGTTTTAGCTATTTTAGGGGGATATCTGTGTGTGCAGGTGAATATTACTGTGCATAATTATTGGGCAACTTAACAAAAAACAAATATATACCCATTTCAATTATTTATGTTTACCAGTGAAACCAATATAACATCTCCACATTCACAAATATACATTTCTGACATTCAAAACAATACAAAAACAAATCAGCAACCAATATAGCCACCTTTCTTTGCAAGGACACTCTAAAGCCTGCCATCCATGGATTCTGTCAGTGTTTTGATCTGTTCACCATCAACATTGCGTGCAGCAGCAACCACAGCCTCACAGACACTGTTCAGAGAGGTGTACTGTTTTCCCTCCTTGTAAATCTCACATTTGATGATGAACCACAGGTTCTCAATGGGGTTCAGATCAGGTGAACAAGGAGGCCATGTCATTAGTTTTTCTTCTTTTATACCCTTTCTTGCCAGCCACGCTGTGGAGTACTTGGACGCGTGTGATGGAGCATTGTCCTGCATGAAAATCATGTTTTTCTTGAAGGATGCAGACTTCTTCCTGTACCACTGCTTGAAGAAGGTGTCTTCCAGAAACTGGCAGTAGGACTGGGAGTTGAGCTTGACTCCATCCTCAACCCGAAAAGGCCCCACAAGCTCATCTTTGATGATACCAGCCCAAACCAGTACTCCACCTCCACCTTGCTGGCGTCTGAGTCGGACTGGAGCTCTCTGCCCTTTACCAGTCCAGCCACGGGCCCATCCATCTGGCCCATCAAGACTCACTCTCATTTAATCAGTCCATAAAACCTTAGAAAAATCAGTCTTGAGATATTTCTTGGCCCAGTCTTGACGTTTCAGCTTGTGTGTCTTGTTCAGTGGTGGTTGTCTTTCAGCCTTTCGTACCTTGGCCATGTCACTGAGTATTGCACACCTTGTGCTTTTGGGCACTCCAGTGATGCTGCAGCTCTGAAATACGGCCAAACTGGTGGCAAGTGGCATCTTGGCAGCTGCACGCTTGACTTTTCTCAGTTCATGGGCAGTTATTTTGCACCTTGGTTTGTCCACACGCTTCTTGCGACCCTGTTGACTATTTTGAATGAAACGCTTGATTGTTCGATGATCACGCTTCAGAAGCTTTCCAGTTTTAAGACTGCTGCATCCCTCTGCAAGATATCTCACTATTTTTGACCTTTCTGAGCCTGTCAAGTCCTTCTTGTGACCCATTTTGCCAAAGGAAAGGAAGTTGCCTAATAATTATGCACACCTGATATAGGGTGTTGATGTCATTAGACCACACCCCTTCTCATTACAGAGATGCACATCACCTAATATGCTCAATTAGTAGTAGGCTTTCGAGCCTATACAGCTTGGAGTCAGACAGCATGCATGAAGAGGATGATGTGGACAAAATACTCATTTACCTAATAATTCTACACTCCCTGTATGCTGCTTCAGCTATCAATTCCAGTAATCAGCATTCAAACCGCGTTTCTGCAGGAAATGCAATTTACCCTGTCAAGGCTGTTTTTCTTTTAAACAAATGTGTTTCTCTTTCAGGGAACCGAGACAATGGATGGGTGCTGCCAGACCTGTGAGTTTATAGTGCTGCTTGAAAAAATAACTTCAAAAATTCACGCGAAAACAAAAATATTATAATATTATCTACGATGCGTTCCAGGCAAGCTGAAGGATGTTTGTAAGGTCCAGAGTAATCTAGCTAAGCTTGAAGTGAACGGCTGCATCAGCACAGAGGTGGTCAACATAACATCTTGTGAAGGAAAATGCACAAGCTCATCCATGTAAGTATACGTGCAACAGTGGTGAGCCGGTAGAAAGCTGTCATTATACAGCACTGTTGGCTCTCAAAGCAACTTTAGTGAACTTTTACAAGTATTTATTTAATTAACATCTCTGGATGCTGGAATAAGTGTTGGATTCTTCTGCATAATCATTTATTCTTATGGTGTTTCAATAAAGTTATTTGGAATAGTGCCCCATTTCATAAGAATCCTCCAAAAAGTATTATTCCCATGTGAAGAAATTACTTTGAGCAGATAGACAATTTTATTTCTTTATGGAGTGCAGTTTGGGATTATTTGTTGGACCAAATATCATATGTAAATTAGCTGTAAAGGAAATGCTATATTTCTTTGTAAAAGTCGACAACATGCCAACATAACACATGTATGTAACCCCATATTCCAGTATAAGAGTAGCCCCGTAAGGACCACATCCGGGTAACATCCCTTCTTTAACCAATCACTGAAGAGCTTTTAATACATGCCCGTCTACTGGGTGGGCCCATATCCGGTATAAGAGGGGTGTAAACCCACCATTCGTCTCCCAAATGCTCTTTATGACAAGTCACCCACACTTTTACAGCAACTTTCAGAGTCGGAGAATTCCAAAGCAGTTCCTACCAAAACTAATGAGGCCCGCCGCCTTAAAGGGCTATGCCTATACTCATAGAGTTGGGGCGTACAATGTGTCACCTCCAACTCTATGAGTATAGGTATTGCCCTAAGGACCACATTTAGGTTAAAGGCAGAGGTGGATGTAGTCTGTGCCTCACTGGTTCAGATCAAACCATCAGAAACATCATCTCAGACTGGTTTCTTGGCGGGAAAACAGGTAAACAGAACTGCTCTGTGTTTTAAAAAAGAACTACAGCATGGAATCAGAAACATCTGTTTGACAAAAACCCAGATAAATCACTCCCCTCAGGTAGGACTGCTCTGCGGGCGGCAGAAGGAAAAGGAGCTGCCGAGGTGAGGGGGTCATGAAAGAAGATAAAAGGGTCACAGCAGGGGAACAGCTGGCACAAAATCCCCAGAGTTTATTTGAAAACAGCCCAGTAGGGAAAAACCAGGGTAACGAACAGCCCTCCACAGGGGGAGGGTGATAAGTGTATAGAAAAGAAGCCTGAGATGAAAACAATAGAAAGTAATGGAGGCTAACACCAAAAGCAATAAACCCCTCAGAGATGGTGATGGGTATGCGAGTCCGGCTAGCGTATTAACATGAAACACAGGCACTCGCAGTGGTAGAGAGATCCAGCGTGCTGTCGCACACTGCAGATGAAATCAGCTTGTTGGACTGGAGCTGTAGTGACGTATACTAAATAGAACTTCTGTGATTTGTTTAGACCAACAAATTGCATTAGTCAATTTAAATGTTGGTCACCTGAAAGATGATGAAAACCTTACCCCCAAATTCCACTACCTCCGCTCCGGTGCGGAGACCTGAGGTGGGCAAACAGGCATGCGCGGGATTTTCGAGATCTTGCGATACAGTCCGAGCAATAAACGCGGAAGTTAGATCCAAACACCCGTTGTGTGGGAGAAGCATCGGCATGAACTGTTTAATCTGCCCATCATGTGTGTTGAGAGATCAGCAGTGTTTGGGTCAACAAAGTGTGACTACTTTGATAGTAGAAACTGTATTTATGGCTTAATTTTGTGCATTTAAACTTCAGCCGCCATTGATAGTTGTTAAAAGTTGTTAAATCTGTGCATATGAAACAAAAAACACCTTTTGTTTATCGATTTATTGTCTTCGTCGTCTTCGTCTTCGTCTTCCTCCGCTTATCCGGGTCCGGGTCGCGGGGGCAGCATCCCAATTAGGGAGCTCCAGGCCGTCCTCTCCCCGGCTTTGTCCACCAGCTCCTCCGGCAGGACCCCAAGGCGTTCCCGGACCAGATTGGAGATGTAACCTCTCCAACGTGTCCTGGGTCGACCCGGGGGCCTTCTGCCGGCAGGACATGCCCGAAACACCTCCCCGGGGAGGCGTCCAGGAGGCATCGTGACCAGATGCCCAAACCACCTCAACTGGGTCCTTTCGATCCGGAGGAGCAGCGGTTCTACTCCGAGTCCCTCCCGAATGTCCGAGCTCCTCACCCTATCTCTAAGGCTGAGCCCGGCCACCCTACGGAGGAAACTCATTTCGGCCGCTTGTATCCGCGATCTCGTTCTTTCGGTCATTACCCAAAGCTCATGACCATAGGTGAGGATTGGGACGTAGATCGACCGGTAAATCGAGAGCCTGGCTTTCTGACTCAGCTCCCTCTTCCCCACGACAGATCGGCTCAGCGTCCGCATCACTGCAGACGCCGAACCAATCCGCCTGTCGATCTCCCGATCCCTCCTACCCTCACTCGTGAACAAGACCCCGAGATACTTAAACTCCTCCACTTGAGGTAGGACCTCTCCCCCGACCCGGAGGTGGCAAGCCACCCTTTTCCGGTCGAGAACCATGGTCTCAGATTTGGAGGTGCTGATCCTCATCCCAGCCGCTTCACATTCGGCCGCGAACCTACCCAGCAAGAGCTGAAGGTCAGAGCTGGATGAAGCTAGGAGGACCACATCATCCGCAAAAAGCAGAGACGAGATTCTCCTGCCACCAAACTCGACACACTCCACACCACGGCTGCGTCTAGAAATTCTGTCCATAAAAGTGATGAACAGAACCGGTGACAAAGGGCAGCCCTGGCGGAGTCCAACCCTCACTGGAAACAGGTCCGACTTACTACCGGCTATGCGGACCAGACTCACGCTCCTCTGGTAAAGGGACTGAATGGCCCTTAACAGAAAGCCACCCACCCCATACTCCTGGAGCTTCCCCCACAGGGTGCCCCTGGGGACACGGTCATAAGCCTTCTCCAAATCCACAAAGCACATGTGGATTGGTTGGGCAAACTCCCATGCCCCCTCCATCACCCTTGCAAGGGTATAGAGCTGGTCCACAGTTCCATGGCCAGGACAAAAACCACATTGCTCCTCCTCTATCTGAGATTCAACTATCGATCGGACCCTCCTCTCCAGTACCTTGGCGTAGACCTTTCCAGGGAGGCTGAGGAGTGTGATCCCCCTATAGTTGGAACACACCCTCAGGTCACCCTTCTTAAAGATGGGGACCACCATCCCGGTCTGCCACTCCCTAGGAACTGCCCCCGATGACCACGCAATGTTGTAGAGACGTGTCAACCATGACAGCCCTACACCATCCATAGCCTTGAGATACCCAGGACGAACCTCATCCGCCCCCGGGGCTCCGCCGCTGTGTAGTTGTTTGACTACCTCAGCAACTTCTGCCCCCGAGATCGGACAGTCCATCCCCAGGCCTCCCAGCTCTGGTTCCTCCTCGGAATGCGCATTGGTGGGATTGAGGAGCTCCTCAAAGTATTCCTTCCACCGTCCGACTATAGCCTCAGTTGACGTCAGCAGCTCCCCATCCCCACTGTAAACAGTGTGAGCGAGTTGCTGCCTTCCTCTCCTGAGGCGCCGGACAGTTTGCCAGAACCTCTTTGGAGCCGATCGATAGTCTTTCTCCATGGCCTCACCAAACTTCTCCCACGCCCGAGATTTTGCCTCGGCAACTGCCACTGCTGCACCCCGCTTGGCTATCCGGTACCTGTCTGCTGCCTCCGGAGACCCACAGACCAGCCACGCCCTGTAGGCCTCCTTCTTCAGCCTGACGGCTCCCCGAACCTCTGGTGTCCACCAGCGGGTACGGGGGTTGCCACCACGACTGGCCACGGCCACCTTACGACCACAGCTAGCAACAGCCGCCTCGACAATCGCAGAGTGGAACAAGGCCCACTCGGACTCAATGTCCCCCACTGCTCTCGGGACGTGGTCAAAGCTCTGCCGGAGGTGGGAGTTGAAGACCGTCTTGACAGGTTCTTCTGCCAGGCGTTCCCAGCAGACCCTCACTATGCGTTTGGGTCTGCCAGGTCTACGCGGCATGTTCCCTTGCCATCTGATCCAACTCACCACCAGGTGGTGATCAGTTGACAGCTCCGCCCCTCTCTTCACTCGGGTGTCCAAAACATACGGCCGCAGGTCAGATGATACGACTACAAAATCTATCATCGACCTGTGACCTAGGCTGCCCTGGTACCAAGTGTACCGGTGGGCATCCTTATGTTCGAACATGGTGTTCGTTATGGCCAAACTGCGGCTTGCACAGAAGTCCAATAACAAAACACCGCTCGAGTTCAGATTAGGTGGGCCGTTCCTCCCAATCACACCCCTCCAGGTCAAGCTGTCATTGCCCACGTGAGCATTGAAGTCCCCCAGCAGGACAATGGAGTCCCCTGATGGAGCACTATCTAGCACTCGTCCCAGGGACTCCAAAAAGGGTGGGTACTCTGAACTGATATTTGGCCCATAAGCACAAACAACAGTCAGGACCCGTTCCCCGACCCGAAGGCGCAAGGAAGCTACCCTCTTGTCCCCCGGGGTAAACCCCAACACACAGGCAGAGAGTCTCGGGGCTAACAAAAAGCCAACCCCAGCCCTCCGCCTCTCACCCGGAGCAACTCCAGCAAAGTAGAGTGTCCAACCCCTCTCCAGGTCTCGGGTTCCAGAGCCAATGCAATGTGTCGAGGTGAGTCCGACTATATCTAGCCGGTACCGCTCAACCTCTGCCACAAGCTCCGGCTCCTTCCCCGCCAGCGAGGTGACGTTCCATGTCCCAAAAACTAGTTTTCTTGTCCGGGGATTGGACCGCCAAGGCTCCCGCCTTGGTCTGCCACCCGATTCGCATTGCACCGGACCCTTCATGTTCCTCCTGCGGGTGGTGGGTCCACAGTTGGACGAGCCCATGTATCCGGTTCGGGCTGGGCCCGGCCGGGCCCCATGGGCGAAAGCCCTGCCACCAGGCGCTCGCTCACGGGCCCCAACCCCAGGCCTGGCTCCAGGGTGGGACCCCGGTAACCCTCCGGGCCGGGTACTCCGACTCTTCGTTTTAACCGCCATGAAAGATCCTTCGATTTATTGTGAAATACGGAAATTGTGCTTGCTCCTTTTCCTGTTGGGCCGTTGTGATTTCTGTCCATTTACTGCGGAGGTGCTCCGGCGTCCGGCGAAAATAGGATCGATTCTATTTTTGCCGGACGCCGGAACAGAGGGCGGCGCACGGCGCCGCACGGCGCCGCACTGCCGGAGCATGGCCGCAGTAGTGGAATTGCTCTGATTGACTAGAACGGGACCGATTTTGCTCCGGCGTTCGTGTCGGAGCGGAGCGGAGCGGAGGTAGTGGAATTTGGGGGTTACATTTTCATTCATCTCTAAACTCCCCTTCCCGGATGCCCCAGACCGGATGTAAAAAAGGGACATGTCTGGGGAAAGAGGCCACCTTAACTTATATCCGCCGCTATGTTAGCTGCTAGCCACTAACGAGTTAGTTCAGCAACACCAAACTCGTAAAATTCAGAACATTAAGGAAAGGTAAAAATGTCTGAGGATCGTGTAATTGTAAAGCAAGTTCATTAGAGAATCTCTTCTCTCTGTGTAGATATTCTCCAGTAGCTACTACGATGATGCATCACTGTGAGTGTTGCCTGGAGGCTACAACCAGTCTGAAGCAAGTGGAGCTGACCTGCACAGACGGCTCCAAGCGGCACCACAACTACATCCATGTAGAAAGTTGCCTCTGCAGCAGAGAGGAATGTTCAGCCAGCAGTAGCAGGCCCTGAGCTGTCTATTACAGTCTCACAGCTTTCTCACTGCTTTATGTCACATTAATTACTTTAATAACCTCCTTCTGAATTTCTTCATGATGACAAATAAAATTTATCTGCAAAATAAACTTTGTATGAACATTTTTTCTATCGTAAAAAAGAATAACTTCAGACAGCAGAAGGACAATATGCTAGTGCACTTAGCTTAGCTTAGGCCAAACACACCAGGAGAAACACGAGGACGTTTTTTTTTCTATTGTTGATAGTAGAGTAGCTATGCATTGGCTTAGGGCTAAAAATAGCAACATGGAGCAACAAGGCAGTCTCTAATGATGTTTGATGGAGGGTTTCAGCTGTGAAAATGATTTTTAGGTCAAAATAATCCAAAATCTCAGTTTACTAAACTGTGGACACAGATTCAAAATCGGTGCCGTGGAATGTTGTGACAGCTGTTTCCACTATATTGTTCTTTTTGTAGTAGAGTGGAAAGTGCTCATGTTGGATCGCACAAAAATGGTGTCAACAAGCTGACAGCCTACTATAATAAAGAGCAAGTCACCTCCAAATCAACTTTTTTTCCTGATAAACTATATAAATGCGTGTCTAATCGTGCTGCAGCATAGCATAGCATAGTTTATTTAAATAGCACGTTTAAAATGCAGCATGGGAGCTGCCCAAAGTGCTGCACAGGCTAAAACAAAACACAACCATTACAAGGAGCTAAAACAAAGGATAAAAATCTCAATCAAAGGCAGATAAACCATGATGAATACTGATAGGTAATTGATTTTATCCCATATTACCTTAAAGGACGACACATAGAGAGAGAGAGAGATTATTTGTAATGTTCATGAATCGTCATGCGAGAGCTGGGCGGAAACCCAGCTCCCACTCTGCTCCAGCCTTCAGCTCACCAGCTCTGCATACCCGCATTCTCCACCAAAATGATGGGTAATATTTAATCTCCATAACCCTGGAACTTGAAATAAACACTTGACAACAAGGGCGACATTTTACCCTGAGTCCCCAAAATATGGAGAGTTAACGCAGAGGAACCTCCTCCGAGGCTTCCCCACGTCACTCCCCTGTATTCTCAGTTAGCCAGGGGTTTTATTTAGCAAAGGATGGAGAAGGCGGGGCCTTCTCAGGTTACAGAGGTACAGAGGTTTGGTTGGAATCAACATCCTTACAGAGGTTTGGTTGCAGTGTTGCCAGATGTACGATAATTATCGTATTTGTACCATAATTTTGGGCTCTGTACGATGTACGATCAATAGTTTCAAAAATCCTCAAATGTACGATAATTTCACATTGCATCTAGTAACACCGTCTTTTGCTGTGGCTTTCCCAAGTCAGTTACATAATTTTAAACTGTTCTGAAGTCAGATTTCACCTCAGTGCTTACAGGTTTATGCTATTGTGTCTATTACAAAAACTGACTCTGGGTCTGTACAATAAATAGCCCAATCACATCGATAGGGCCTACTCTTGCGAGAAACTGTAAGGTTATATAATGTGGCCAATTCCTCACTCCAATATATATTGGAGTGAGAAGTCGTTTATAGAACGTTGTTATCAAATTTATAATGTACGATAATTCGTACTGAAAAACGATAATTTAGGCCTCTCTGTACGATATTGTGGGATTTTGGATCTGGCAACACTGTTTGGTTGGAATCAACATCCTTGACTGCAAACGAGCTTCTCTGCTCAACCTTTCATGAACAGCCACAGTTGGCAAACACAGAGATTCATGAAGTGTTAACAACAAAAATTGGGCATCTTTTAGGCCTCAAAAAGGTACAATTATAAAAATACCTAACAAATACTAAGAGCACATTAAAACAATGATACAATGAAACACTAAAACGAGTCACTGTCTAAAAGCCAAAGTGTAAAAGTGGGTCTTTAAACGAGATTTAAAAACCGCCAGAGATGGAGCCTGCCGAACTCCAATGGGCAATGAGTTCCGTAGCTTTGGGGCAGCATGCACAAATGCTCAATCCCCCCGCGATTTGAGTCTCATCTGCGGCGTGTACAGCAGCAAAACGTCAGCCGACCTCAACGTGTGGGTGGGCACATATGGAGTGAGAAGGGCAGAGAGGTAGGGAGGTGCCAGGTCATTGAGTGCTTTAAAAACAAAAGTCAGTAACTTAAACTGCACTCTGAAAATGACAGGGAGCCAGTGAAGATGTTCCAGGACAGGGGTAATGTGGCTACGTCGGTGTGTACCCGTCAAGAACCTGGCAGCAGCGTTCTGAACAACCTGCAGCCGATTCAGGGCAGAGTCCAGAACACCAATGAGGAGGGCGTTTGCATAGTCCAGGCGAGAGGTAATGAAGGCATGAATGATGGACTCCAAACTGCAGACACGTGTAGTCAATAGTTTAGCACTTTAGTGCATTTTAGTTAAAATTTGAGTGTTCTGCCTAAAACTGTCAGTGTTGTGCCGTTGTCTGGTAAAAACTCTGCACTGCATTTGAATTTAAATCTGCCATAGCTATTGGCTAAGAGGTACCCTAGAACATTAGCTGGTACCATATGATGTCACAATGTCGTTGCAAGCCTGTGTGTGTGTATTTATTAGCGGCTCCGCCTTCTCGGTCTGCTAGGCAACAGCATTTGTTGCATTTTTCAAACAGGAAGTGGGAGTGGAGTAATACTCTGGTAGGGGGTGACTTGCTCTTGAAGGAATAACAAGAGAATGATCTTGTCTGCTCCATTCAGAGACTTTAACGCTCATCCTGTTGACATACTGTTGTAATGGAATGAAATGACTGTTTTCCACCTAAAAGTCATTTCCCCCTCTCCTCAGCAAGAACTACTCTGCATGAGATATTGCCTCACGGTCTCATGCATCTGCTTCTAAACTGTTTTCCTTTCCAGCTCAAGAGAAGAATGAAGACAAAGGACTCTTTCTTTTTAACTCATTCACTGCCATTGACGACTAAAGTCGTCATTTTAGATCCAACCGTTCACTGCCAATGACGACTAAAGTCGTCATTTGCATTTTTTTACTGTTTGAGCATTGGAACGAGTCCCCGCGCTGATAGAACAAGCATCTCAGCCCTGAAGCCGATCTTCATCCGCATACGTCACAGATCACATGATCAGGAAGCAGACCATCCATGTGTTTGGAGATCGTTTTGGGCCGTTCCTGTAAAAAAAAGTGAGGCGCGAACCGGAGAAGCATCTGCCGATCACAATTCAACAACGGATTATGAAAGAACGGATAACGCTCGAAACACGCGGCTTCTTCCTGATGTAAGAGGTGAGTCTCCTCTTTGTTTTGGTTGTTTTGGCATCGACATCATGCTAGCGCGCAACGTTCTGTGACTCTTAAAAAAACAGTAAAAACGGTGAGAAACGCTGGCAGCGAAGGCAGTTAGCGATCTGGAAACGGCTGGCAGTGAATGAGTTAATAAATCAAAGAACTCTATTTTTAATAAGCTAATCAAACAAAGTGTTAGTCAGTAATAAGATGTGAATCGATTTGTGAAAGGAAAATGTTAATTACTTGATATTATAATCCTATAGAATATAATAAGTAATATAACTTTAAATGTTTCCACTAGAGACGGATCACACATAAGGTTAAATCACATGACACATTGCTTTTACTGATCGAATCAGAATCTGCCAGATCCGACGGAGGCGTGGTTTTGGTGAGGCTTGGTAAATCTGTCGTATTTTCATTCGACCATTAACCAAAACATCCGAAGTATAAAACTACGCCCACGTCATCTTTAACGCAAGTTCAAAGCGTTCTAGAGAAGTTGTCGGAGTGGCCAATCCGTAACTTTCCTCTTCAGCCGAAAGACCCAAGACAAGCTGGATAAAATCTGTTGCTGTTCCACCTGCTGCAACGGTTCCTTTCAGAATAAAAGCTGAACCATCACGACCCCGTTTTGGGTCTTGCTAGATGCCAACAAAACTGTCGTGAGTGACCCGGAAGTATCTCAAGACTGGTCTCGTCGGCAGCCGCTGCTTTTCCTACCGGCTTCGGTTCCAGAGAGGGTCAAGCTGGACCTCGACATTCCTGATCTAATGGCAAATTCCAAAAGGGTACGTAGGCCGGCAGAATGGCGTCTCAATGTGTGTTATAAATCTCCGAATCAAAGCTTAGCGCAACGACATCACCTTCACTCCCATCAGAACTAATCGTTTCTCCGGATTTGCTGGTTCTGCAATATTCACACATACACCATCCTCAGTCTTACTTCGCCTTAGTTACACCATACACCTAGAGTTTAAAGTTAGTCTAGTTTTAATTTGTTTAGTAATAAATCTTTAAACTTTCAAACCTGACTCTCTCTCTTTTCTTGAAGTTAATACGAAGTGTTGCTCAATCCCTGCAATAAAAAGATCCGATCTTCTGATTAAATTTACTTAAAGATCCATCATGGTGATATTCATATTTCGTGATATTTCACATTTTATGGTTTCTAATTAAATGTAGGAACATCTTCACTATACTGTTATTATGCTGTTTCTGATAGCCTCGCTGCTAGTTTTATTTGCTGGAGACAAAATTCACTTTAAAACAGTTTGCTACTTTTTCTAGTAAAATATGCTAAAATAAAATGGATTCTATAAAACTGATCTAATAAAATATGAGAAGAATTTTAATCCCTAAAATATCCATAACTCTATAAATCTATAAAGTGATTTTCATTCTACCAAGAAGTAGAAAGTAGCTTAAAAGGCTTTTATTTGTATAAACAAAATAACACGTAGATAATTATTCATACACTTCTCAATAATTAGTTATTTCAAGTTGTGAGTTTAAAAGCAAAATAAGTAAACTGTACAGTAAAAATGGATTAAAACAACAGACTACAAATTAAAAAAAAGAGTGTTTAATGGAAAAAGTATATAAATCATCTGCATATAAATCTATTATAGGTGGTTAGAGCTGTTGCCTTGCAGCGAGAAGGTCCTGGGTTCGCCTCCCGGCCTGGGATCTTTCTGCATGGAGTTTGCATGTTCTCCCTGTGCACGCGTGGGTTCTCTCCGGGTACTCCGGCTTCCTCCCACAGTCCAAAAACATGACTGTTAGGTTGACTGGTCTGTCTAAATTGTCCCTAGGTGTGTGTGTACGATTGTTTGTCCTGTGTGTCTCTGTGTTGCCCTGCGATGGACTGGCTCTCTGTCCACAAGGGTCGGTCCTTGGACCCAAACTGTTCATACTATTTATTAATGGTCTTGTAAATGTATCTAAGCTACTCGGTACTGTTTTATTTGCTGATGACACAACATTGTTCTATTCAGGGTCAGATATTAATGAAGTAAATAGAGTGATAAATGACAAACTGATAAAAGTTAACAACTGGTTTGACATAAACAGACTTTCACTGAATCTTAATAAAACAAATTTTATATTGTTTAATGACAGAGACAACAAAGATGCAACAGTAAAAATAAATGGAATGGACATTCAAAGGGTGAAAGAAACTAAATATTTAGGAGTCATGTTTGATGAAGCTATCACCTGGAAGTCACACATAGGTTATATCAGAGGTAAAATTGCCAAAGCCATTGCAGTACTACATAAAGTTAAGTTTTTACTGAATAGTTCTGGATTGCTGACATTGTATAACTCACTAATTGTTCCATACTTGACTTACTGTGTAGAAATATGGGGATCCACATGTAAAACTCATACACAACCACTGTTTATTCTACAGAAAAGAGCATTGAGAATCATTAATAACAATCTGTTATTCATCAAATATGAACTACTGAAATTTTATGATCTAGTGAATATAAAAATATTGCAAACAATGTATAAAGCTAAAACAATACGTTACCCACCAACATTCAGAAAATGTTTGAAAAAAGAGTCAGTAATTATTTCTTAAAAGGAACTGAAGTATTTAAAAAACCAAAATTTTGAACCAGAATGAAGGAGATGACTATCTCTGTAAATGACGTGAGAATATGGAACAACCTCAGCAAAGACAGAAAAGAATCTGTCACTTAATATATTTAGAAAATGGATCAAATCAGATCAAATCGTATTACAGAACTGCAATAGCCTAAATTCAGATGGTGTCTGATTAGGTCTGTAAGTTACAAGAATATAAAATGAATCTGTGTTTCATTTTGTTTTGTCTTGTTTTGTTGTTTATTGAGAATTGTATGGAAGCATTATTAAAAAGTTTGGTTTGTAAATAGGGACAGATTGTCATGTTGCAGGTTAGGAGGAGGTTAGGACCCAAGATGCAGACAACACCAGATGGCACGAGGCGGGAGCGGTTGAAAAAAGTAAAATCCTTTATTTAGGAAGATGACCAAAAATCCAAAGGGAAGGAGGCCAAAACCTAATAACTAAACTCAGACAAAAACCAAAAGCTCACTTACTGAGCAGAGACCTAGAGACTAGTAGGGAGGGACAAAACAAGGCTGACATAAGACAACAATGAACCAACACCAAACAGAGACAAGACAGGGCTTAAATACACAGGAAGAACAATTATGGAAACAGGAAGCAGGTGTGTGGAGTGAGGGCTGGAGGGAAGGCAGGTGACAGAAATGATCTGAATGGGGGAAACAGAACCAATGGAGGGCAGATAAACATTAAACTAAACCTAAGACTGAGGGAAGGACTCACACAAACACATACACATACTGACACAAACTCATACACACATACAATGAACTGGGGCAGGACATGCACACACACACACTGACACAAATAAACTCACACACACATACACTAAGCTGGTGTTGTGATTTGAAGTTTGTATATTTATATACTGTAATTAGATAATTTAATTACCTGATTTTGTATATTTATACAATCTAAGTAATCAATCAGAAGAGGCTATTTTTATCATCAGGAAGTTTACTTAAACACTTTGTATTGACTGAGAGACAAGAAAGAGAGAAAGTTGGGATCGTTTAAGAATCTTTAATTTCTATAACTATAAATTCTTACAATCTACCAGGACTATCTCATTGATGGATGCATATGGATGTAGATGGTTCGGGTTGGTGTGTGTGTGTGTGTTTAGTTCAGAATCTCTAGGCTGAGTAGCAAGTCTGGTTTGTTATGACTAGGCTACCACGAGGCTTCAGAAGCTGATGACATGAGCCGCCACATTGCCGTACCTTAGATGGAGTCTCCTGTGTAGATCAGGAATTGCCAGGTCTCGGACCTTCAGCGATACTGGAGCTGGATGAAACAGCGATCACAGCAAACAACGCCCGTCTGAAGGGTCGACTCAGGTAGTGGTTGGCAGGCGTCAGCAAGTTCACTCTTATTTTGAAGGAACGTAGTCTCGTCGTTATAAACGACGGAAAATCTCAAGCTTGACAGATTTCAGCTCAAAGTAGGAAGTCCAGCTGGCCAGTCTGAACTTCTTAATGATGACGATGGAAATCCTTAGGAACTCGGATGTCCTCGAGCTGAGTTTAATCCGTAACTGCTGGAAAAGGAACGTAACGTGGAACTGACTTAAAATGGCGTTGCCTTCTTTTTATATCTCCCATTTGTTTAAGAATCTTAGTAACCGGATTGGACTACTTTCATAAACAAACCAGATTCTGCCCTACCACAGACGAAAGTTCTGATTGGTTGAAAACAATGTGTCATGCGTTTCCATGGTAATGTATGTCAGTCTGTCTGGTGCAGTCCTGTTTATTCATTTAAACACATAACTCATGACATCTTTATTTCACAGACCATTCACCTGATTATTAATGATCAACAAATGCTTTGATTAGCTTATCACAAATGAAGTACTTTGATTAACCCATGAAAAGCGTTCTTCTTCTGTTCTTCTGTCTCTTCTCCTGGAATGTAAACATACTGAACCAAGCGTCCGACCTTGGTGATGTTACTGTGTGAAGGGGCAGCTGTTAAGGGCGGACCATTATGAGCTTCATAACGCTACACATCCCCCCTTTTCAAGGTCAATGTGGTCCTGCAAGAGACCACTTGGTCGTTGAACAAACCCAAGTTATGAAGAATCCTCACAACTGACAGGATGCGATCCAACTGGAACAGCCAACTGTGGTGAGGCACGAACCCCACGCCGAAGAACAGTCTTGCACACTCCTCAGGAAGAACACAAGTCAGCAGGTTATTAACTATTCCCAATGGAAGCCACAATTGAAGCAACAGCAGCTTTATATTCCCACGGGCAAAACAGCAAAGCAGGAGCAAATCTTGTGTATATCCACGAGCAGGTAATTATTCCAAAAAGCAAATTGATATTTGTATCCACCGGTAGGGTAATATTCCAAGTAAAAATTGAACTTCGTATTCACTGGCAGGGTAATATTCCAAATAAAAATTGAACTTTGCAACAGTACTTATCGTAATCCACAAAAAGGGAAGAGTAGTAGACAGTAATCCCAATGAATGGGGTGTCCCAGCAGCCATGCCGGAACCACGGTCGTCCAAGGCCAACGAGCCGGAGCACCACCCAGGAGTAGTCGATGCAGATGACGAGTCACAGATCCACCCCCAGGAAGCAGGATTCTCACGAGCTCAGCAGAGGAGAGAGAGCACAGTGCAGGCACTTCAATGTAGACACGACAAAATTGCATTTCATGTCACCAAAGAAATAAAAAAAATACCTAATTCTATGAGTACCTGTTGTACTATGTGTAAGTTTTATGTGAATTACCCTTTAAGTGAAGAAATGGATGCAACCCTCTCTGTGTAAGATGCAAAAAGGATGATGCGAAAAGCAGAAAATAAAAGAACCCTAACTGGTATCAGTGAATCCTCACTGGAAATACATGCCGTCAGGATAGGGGCAAAATTGGTTATGGCCCGTAAGGTAAATCAACTTGATAATCATAACAATCACTTTTAAATCAACTTCAAAGATACTATAAAAAAACAGAAATATAAATTAGTACTAAAATGTAAATCAGTAGTTAGTAAACCCTTCATGTGAATGTACCCATAAGGAATTGTGATTAGTAAAGAGAAAAAAAAACAACATTTTGGACAACAGTACTATGTGGCCTAACCCACTTACTGTTACCTGGCCGTTTACCTGACTCCAGGAGCCCACAGCACGTCCATCTCAACACACCCTAAGTCTGCACGTGACGTATAACATGAAAGACAACCATGCACACTCACAAACAAACAAATTTGTGTAACCTGAGATAGAAATCTGTGGAACCAACGGGACGTATTTTTCACCCCCCCCTTTTGAAGTCGGTAGATTGTTGTTGTCATCGGCCAAATCTGCGGAACCCTTGTGCAGTTTGATATGGTCCCTGTGTACCCATTTGTAGACGGGCGCCCTGTTTTTGCCGGTCATCTTGATCTGATACACGACCGGAGAGATCTTATCTGTTATCAGGTACGGACCCGACCATTTGGGCAAAAGTTTCTTAGCCAGCTTCCCCTTATTGCCACCCGTTTTGGGAGCGAAAATGTAGTACCAGGCCTCATCACCCACCTCGAGTTCGGAATGTGAGGCTTTCTTATCGTAATAAGTTTTTCTGCCTTCAGCCGACTTCTCCAGAGATGCCTGTGCGAACGAGAATGCTGCAAGCAGGTGAGTTCCCAGGCCCTGGTCGTAGTAGTGGTGGTTGAGAAGAGTCTGAGGGGGACTGGCTGGCGGGACTGACGCGATGGCGTCGTCCGAGCAGTGTTGGCACGCAGCCAAATCCATGCCAAGAGGGCTACGTCGGTTCCATGGTAATGCATATCAGTGTGTCTGGGCAGCCCTGTTTATTCATTTAAACACATAACTCATGACATCTTTATTTCACAGATCATTCACCTGATTATTAATGATCAACAAATGCTTTGATTAGCTTATCACAAATGAAGTACTTTGATTAACCCATGAAAAGCATTCTTCTTCTGTTCTTCTGTCTCTTCTCCTGGAATGTAAACATACTGAACCAAGCGTCCGACCTTGGCGGTGTTACTGTGTGAAGGGGCAGCTGTTAAGGGCAGACCATTATACTTCCTAACGCTACACTGGGAACAAGAGGCTGGAGCTACAACTGGAGGGGCAGAGGATAACTAAATGAACACTGGTACTGAGGGAATGATAAGAAGGCCTACAAGCAGAAGACACATAATAGAGATGCAGACAAAGGACACATGAGGGCGCTAAGAGACACAGAAGGGAATCTAGAGAGGGATGGAGAAACATCAGGAGACACATGAAGGAAAGGGCAGACGCAGACCATGACACAGATAACAAAAGATGTTTCTTCTTTCTGCCCCTTTTATTTCAAATTGTTTGGTGTTTATGTTTACGTATGTTTTTTTTGTTGTTGTTTGTATATTTTCAGATTTTTCAGATTTTCAGATTTCAGATTTATTGGCCAAGTAAAAGTACATTTACAAGGAATTTGTCTTCGGTAGATGTTCGCTCTCTAAAAACATACAACAACCACAATAAATGAGAATAAAAATACCTAAAAACACATAAGAACATGTATACCCACACACATGTTCATTTACACACACACATATATATATATATACATATATACATACCCACACACACAAACACACATATCCATAAGCATACTGAATAAGTATTAAAAACTATAATAAAAGGATGGTAAAATAATCTACAGATTCAGGAGAGAAATGGCTGAAGGAAAGAAACTGTTCTTGTGTCTGGTAGTTTTTGTGTACAGTGATCTATAGCGTCTGCCAGATGGGAGGAGATGGAAGAGAGTAGATGCAGGATGTGTGGCATCTTGGACAATATTCTCTGCCTTTTTCCTGGTCCTGCTGATGTACAGTTCCTGGACAGAGGGCAGTTGGGCACCAATGATTTTTCCTGCTGTTTTAATAATACGCTGTAGTCTGGTTTGGGTCAGCCACAAAAATGGACAAATGCAGACAGTGATGGATGAGCAAAGTATGGATTCGACTGCAGCAGTGTAGAAGATGATCAGCAGCTCTTGTGGTAGGCCGTACTTCCTTAGTTGCCGTAAGAAATACATCCTCTGCTGAGCCTTTTTGAGGATGGAGTTGATGTTTGTCTCCCACTTCAGATCCCTGGAAATGATAGTTCCCAAGAACTTGAATGAGTCCACCATTGGCTGTTGGATATTGTGAGGGGGGGGGGGGGGGCAGCACTGCGGGAAGCTTCCTAAAATCCGCGACCATCTCCACAGTCTTAAGGGTGTTAAGCTCAAGATTGTGCTGACTACACCAGACCACCAGCCTCTCAACATCTCGCTGATAAGCAGACTCATCACCATCCTGGATGAGCCCAATGACAGTGGTGTCATCTGCAAATTTCAGGATTTTAACAGCTGTGTCCTTAGAGGTGCAGTCATTGGTGTACAATGAAAAGAGCAGTGGAGAAAGGACGCACCCCTGTGGTGCACCGGTGCTGATCAGCCTTGTGCCAGATGTAACATTGTTCAACCGCACATGCTGGCTCCTATTTGTCAGGAAGCTGGAAATCTACTGACACATGGCAGGGGAAACAGTGAGCTGAGAAAGCTTTGAGGTGAGGATTTCTGGTATAACGGTGTTAAAAGCAAACTGCAGGGGATCCAGCTGGTGGCCTGTGGTGCTTTTAAGATGGGACAGCACCAAGCGCTCAAAGGACTTCATGACTACTGATGTCAAAGCCACGGGTCTGTAGTCATTCAGTTCGGTAGGGGAGGATTTCTTTGGTACTGGGATGATAGTGGAGCTTTTGAAGCATGATGGAACCTCACACAGCTCCAGCGATCTGTTGAATATCGTTGTGAAGACAGGTGCTAGTTGGACAGCACAGGTCCTGAGGCAGGAAGGAGTTACTCCATCTGGGCCTGGTGCCTTCCGTCCGTTCTGTCTTCTAAAGATGTTGCAGACATCCTCTTCCTTCACAAGGAATGCAGCTTGTGATTTAGAGGAAAGAGGAGTAAGAGTGTCCAGGTGAGGGGTGGCGGCTGCAGCTATGCTGGAGTGGAGGAGGGGTGTGACATTCCTTTCCTCAAAGCGACAGTAAAGCCATTTAGCTCCTCAGCAAGGCCATGATTAGCATCGGAAATGGAGGATGGTCTCCTGTAGTTGGTAATGTGCTGAATGTTTCTCCACAATAATGTGGGGTTGTTGGCTGTAAACTGGTTTTTCACCTTTGCTGCATACTTAATTTTAGCAGCTCTGATCTCCTCGTTCAACGTGTTCCTGAGTGGTTTGTACAGAGGCCTGTCTCCTGCCCGTCTCATCTGGCTCAGTGTCGCTGTAAACCATGGCTTGTTGTTATTAAAGGTGCGAAAAGTCTTTGTTGGCACACACACTTCCTCACAGAAGGTGATGTAGGATGTCACAGTGTCCGTTAGCTCGTTCAGATCGCCGGTGGCATCCGCAAATACTCTCCAGTCTGTACAATCAAAACAGTCCTGTAACTCCTCTTTTGCTTCATTTGTCCATTTCCTCACTGTCCTGATGGCTGGCTTTACAGATTTTAGTTTTTGTCTATAAGTGGGGATAAGATATATAAATATACAGTATATATATATATATTTTTTTTTTAACACTTTGAATAAAACAAATAAAGAGAAGAGAGAAAAAAACGAGCACCAGAGCTTTTTTCCCACAGAGATTGACTCACAAGGCATTCATTTATACGAAAGACCGCTGCATATGTACCGCACGTGTTTGAAAATGAATGAACTTGGTCTTAATTGCACACGGACAAAAACTATATTTATGTATTCACCAGATTAGTCAATTTGAAGAAAATAAAACAATGAACTCCTGCATCCTAACGAAGAAGTTCTGTTCGTATAGCACTTTTCACAGAAGCAAGTCGCAAGGTGCTTCACTTGTTACGTGTGCCAGCCTTGCCTTTTTACTGCCCTGGACTTATCCTTAGGTGTACTCTGTGTGTTTTGATCCAAAGTCTCTACTTAAACAAACCGGGGGCTCTTTGCAAACATGCCCTCTGAGCCTTTGTGTTGCAAGTACCTGTTTTTGTTCATCTTTGTTAAAAATACAGTTAAATGCTCTTTCAGGTGAAACAGTTTTAAAAAACGCTACAAACACTAAGGAGTTCTGCACCATTTACCTCTCTGTTGCAATTTATTAATATTTTCATTACATTTAATTGGTAGTAATGTCAGTTTTGAACTGTTCCACCGACTCAGCAGCATGGATGGACGCCAGAAAAAGCCAAAGTCTTAAGTGTTATTGACCCTGACAAACGGTAAAAAATGAGGGTTTTTCGGAGCTCGGTGCAGTCTCCTGGATGTTGTCTGGTCCGCTGCTGTCATGAAGCTAAAACTGCTTTTCTGTTCCTTCTTCTTATCGGTGCTCCTTTTACCTGCTGAAGTAGGTATTTATTCTTTGTGATCGAGTAGCAGTGAGCTGATGCATGGCATTTGTTCAGACTTTTAATAAAAATTTGCAAGATTTGCACATTTTAAACATAGTCAGCAATATTACCCTAAAATGTTTATCAATGATTGCTTATTACATTACTGCATATTGGCTGTGATAATCTGATTTTTCTTTTTAAATTCAGTCAAGACCCGGACACAAAGATAAACATGAACCTCGGTCGCGGCATCCAGACCCCCCAGGGAGACGTAGGCAAAGGTTTGAGGAAATAATTAAAGGTTTGTAATTCTTTTATTGTTTCAAACCTCATCTTTCACAAAAAATATACTTTTCAAAGAAGGAAAAATCTTTAATGAATACATTTTTTTAGATATATTCTTTAAAGACACAAGCGACGATGATGACGATGAAGATTTTCCTAATTTAGAATGGCTTTTTAAGCTTCAAGACCTCCATGGTAAGATGACAAATCAGGTGATATTTTTTTTTGTTTCCTGTGCTAAAACGTTACCATTTCTCTTGTTTTTGCATTTATCTTTTACACTATACTCCTATTTTTGCTAGGCCAGTGCAACCCAAATCCTTGTCACAATAATGGTGTGTGCAAAGAAAAAGGCAGAGGAAGATTCAAATGTGACTGTCCAAAGGCTTTTGGGGGAAGAACATGTAAACGAGGTTAGAATAAATCCTAATTTCTTCATGATGTTGTTGAATTTTACAACAAATATTTAGACCAAGTGCTCCATCCAACTATTTTCCTCCGCTTATCCGGAGTCGGGGTGGGGGAGAGGCAGCGTAAAGAGGGAGGCCGAGACTTCCCTCTCCCCAGCCACTTGGGCCAGCTCCCCCGGGGGAATCCCAAGGCGTTCCCTGGCCAGGTGAGAGACATAGTCCCTCCAATGGGTCCTGGGTCTACCTATAAGTCTCCTACTGGTTGGACGTGCCCAGAAAACCTCACCAGGGAGGCATTCTGACCAGATGCTCGAGCCACCTCAACTGGCTCCTCCCAATGTGAAGTAGCAGCAGATCTACTCTGAGCCCCTCCCGGATGACCAAGCTTCTCACCCTATCTCTAAGGGAGAGCCCAGCCACCCTGCAGAGAAAATTTATTTCAGCCGCTTGTATCCGCAATCTCGTTCTTTTGGTCACTACTCATAGCTCATGACCATAGGTGAGGGTAGGAACGTAGATCGAACGGTAAATCAAGAGCTTTGACTTCCGGCTCAGTTCTCTCTTCACCACGACGGATCGGTACAACGCCCGCATCACTGCAGACGCGGCACCAATCCGCCTATCGATCTCACGCTCCCATTTTCCCTCACTCGTGAACAAGACCCCGAAATACTCAAACTCCTCCACTTGGGGCAGGACCTCGTCCCTGACCCGGAGAAGGCATTCTACCCTTTTCCAACTCAGGACCATGGTCTCGGATTTAGAGAAGCTGATTTTCATCCCAGCTGCTTCACACTCGGCTGCGAACGGCTCCAGCAAAAATTGGAGATCACATTCTGATGAAGCCAAAAGGACCACCACATCATCTGCAAAAAGCAGAGACCTGATCCTCAGGCCACCAAAACAGATGCCCTCCACACCTTGGCTGCACCTAGAAATCCTGTCCACAAAGGTTATGAACAGAATCGGTGACAAAGGGCAGCCTTGACGGAGTCCAACTCTCAGTTTGAGTAAATCAACTGCACTTTTATAGCACCTTTCAGTGTCAGAGAATTCCAAAGCAGGTCCTACCAAAACTAATGAGGCCCGCCGCCTTAAAGGGCTATGCCTATACTCATAGAGTTGGGGCGTACAATAAGTAACCTCCAACTCTATGAGTATAGGTATTGCCCTTTAAGGACCACATTTGGGTTAAAGTTTGAGCCCGACTTACTGCTGGCAATGCAGACCAAGTTCTGGCACCGGTTATACCGGGACCTAACGTCCCATATCAAGGGGCCTGGTATCCCCCACAGGGCTCACCGAGGGATGCGGTTGAACGCCTTCTCCAAATCCACAAAACACATGTAGAATGGTTCGGAATCAGAAGGGTTTTACTGCGATATGTGCAAGAATCACAACATTAGGAAATTGCTGCGGTACTTGATGCAAGAAAGATAAATGATGAGCAACAAAATAAACACAATGGTAATAATGTTGGGAATTAATAATTAGAACAGCAGCTACTTTATACAAATTTGTGTACGTACAGGTCAGAGCGGGTCAGTTTAGGTGCTAACCCAACACAGAGTCAAGTGACTGGAACAAAGTAGTTGGAGTGGACGATTCTACGATTGTTGTTCATGAGTCCAACCGCAGAGGGGAAGAAACTGTTTTCGTGGCGAGAGGTTCTGGTCCGAATGGATCGGAGCCTCCTGCCAGATGGGAACGAGTTGAAGAAACTGTGTCCAGGGTGAGATGGGTCAGCCGTGATCCGATCTGCACGCCTCAAGGTCCTGGAGGAGTACAGGGCCTGTGTGGAGGGGAGTTAGTAGCCGATGACCTTCTCAGCAGAGCGCACGACACGCTGCAGCCTCCTCTTTTCCCTGATGGTAGCTCCAACATACCACACGGTGATTGAAGAGGTGAGGATGGACTCGATAACTGCAGTGTAGAACTGACTCATCGACTGTGCTGATAGGTTGAATTTCTTCAGCTACCTTAGGAAGTGCATCCTCTGCTGGCCCTTTTTAATGATGCAGGCGATGGTGGGCGGCATGACTCCACCATCGTGATGGGAGTGTTAGACTCAGTTATGGGGGGGGGGGGGGGGGGCGTGGGGTTGTGTGCTTCCTAAAGTCCACAACAACCTCCGCCGTGCAGTTAGCACCAGGTTGTTGTGGCTGCACCAGGACACCAGGCGAACTCCCACGCACCCTCCAGCACTCCCCTAAAGCTTGGTTTATGCTTGACGCATTCACTTTCCACGCGGTGATGCGGCTCGCGGCTGGAACGCGCTTCACAACTCGCAGCATTTATGGTTCGTGCGGCTTGTCTCTGCGGTGAGCCAATATTCTCCCAAACTGTAGGGGGCAGCATGGAGCTCTACGGCAAGCATCCAACACTACACCATAGTAGAAGTAGAAATTACTGTTTACAACATGGTATTTCAGCATTTTTAACAGCGTTCTCGTCTTTTCCGACAGTGCGAGCTATTTCTCTCCAAGAATTAATAACATGTTGATCACGGTGATCTCTGAGAATGAATCATACAAATGTCTGTATTTACGAACCTCTGCCGTGCCGGTCCGCCATGTTTTTCCGCGTCCGACCGTCCGCGTGGTTAGAAATTTTCCGAGGTGCGCGTTGCGGAAATCTTGGGCCGTGCGGAGACGCGGTGGAGGGGCGTGGTTGTTAAAATGACGCAAAATGATGCAACTTTTCCGCGCGGAGTCGTGCGGACCTTGCGGACGCGTCAAGCATAAACCAACCTTAATGAAGTGCTCTTTCTAATTATTTTTTAATGTGTGTTCCAGCTTCAAGGGTGTGTGTGAAAGGCATCTGTGGACGTGGTGAGTGTGTGCTGACTTCGACCCATCCCTTCTATGAGTGCAAATGCAAGGATCCTTTCCAGCCTCCCGACTGCAAGAAATGTAAAGCTCATTCATTAAATCTTCTCAGAAAGTTGCTTTTAATAGTTTGTTTCAAGTTCACTTACAACGGCTTTCCCCCTAAGATTCTGTGTGTGAGCCAAACCCGTGTAAAAATGGTGGCCAGTGCATCAAGCGGGGGAATGACTTTGACTGCTCGTGCCGTGATGGGTTCAGGGGACACTTCTGTCAAGTGGGTACGTGCTGCGATTTCATAATAGTTTTTTACTCCCAGTCCAATGTTCAGCGTGGTCAAACTGGAACAAAGCCTCACAATTTTCATGACTGTAATCCCACTGAGAGCTTGTAGTCAGTTCTTAAGGAGAATGAAGAAAAACTTGTGTCAGTCTCCTGACACTGATCATGATGGATCAGCTGCCGTCAGTGAGGATTTGGTCCAGATAATCATCGACAGGATGTGGAGTGGACCCGAAAAACTAGCACCAACATTAGAAATATTGGTTCTTCTCATAAACTTAATACACGTGTCAATAAAAGTCTTCTAATTCATGAATGTCACTCTTCCTTAAACCAGAGAAAGATATGATGGGAAGATTCAAAAACATTAAAGCACTAAACTGACACATGTTCCATTCTACTGACCTTTGACCCTGCCTGCATACCTCAGTCACTCAGTAAAGCCTGACTCATGCTTCTCCGTCTGCGTCAGTGCGGAGACACGCAACGCCATTATCCGTCCTTGCGTGCTTGCCGGAGAGGTCCGCGAGGACGGACGGAG
Organism: Nothobranchius furzeri; assembly: GCF_043380555.1. NCBI lineage: Eukaryota > Metazoa > Chordata > Actinopteri > Cyprinodontiformes > Nothobranchiidae > Nothobranchius > Nothobranchius furzeri. The sequence goes on from NC_091752.1 coordinate 4,030,170, forward strand.
TCGAGCTCTCTTTTCTAAACATCCGTCTGTCGAGACGGACAACGCAAGCTTGTGATTGGTCAGGACGCCGCTGTTGTCTACAGCGCCGCCATTGCGCCCTCAAAAACATAAAGAGAACCGAGGATAACAAGTGGCAGACACGGACAGGGGCGGATTAAGGACTGAAGAACATCCGGGGCTTAACACACGCACACACACACACACGCACACACACACACGTGACACGCACTAGTCAACATCATATATGTCTTGTACCACATAATTTTTAATCTGAAGCTACATATTCAGCATTTTCAGGGCAGAGTATTGTTCCTGTTAGTGTTTAGTGTGAGATGATAGTAAATATTCCCGTTCTTTCTCCAACAACTTTACCTGATATTAAGCTAACTTTAGGCAAACCAGCAGCACAACAAATATTTTCAAATAAGACTCACAAACCTGAGTCAACACCAGTCTCATCAAAGCTGGGGTTCTGTCGCCGTACTTTTGGTCTAAAAAACGTCCTTATGTCCATCTTCACTCATGCGTTTCAGGCAGAGAGTGTAGAAGACGCCGGCTGCTGAAGGGCTTCTTCTTCAGTGGTGGAGGCTCAGGCAGGCTGTATACAGACTACTGCCAGCTGCTCCCTCTCTGTTGGACTTTGGTACTGCATGTTACTTCCGCGATTTAGATCCGGGGCTTTCTATGAAACATCCGGGGCTTCAGCTCAAGTAGCCGGGCCTAACGCCGCCCCTGGACACGGAGAAGCTTGAAGAATACCTCGCGAAAAAACTCTAAAAAGAGGAACGTTTCATTCCCCCGTGACTGGAGGAGTGAAAAGATGCGCAGGAGGCGTTTTATTTGTGGACAGAAATGACAGGAAACGTGGGTTTAGAGGTGGGGAGCGCATGAAGAGGTGGAGGAGAATGAGAGACAAATATGTCCGTGTTAAAAAGTCTCTTATATACAAAAAACGCAATATAAACACACTATCTTGGACCGATACATGACAGGATACCACAGAACAGCGCTACGCCCTCTGTTGTCCTGCCGGGGAATTGCTTTGCAACACTCTCCAGGAGACGGAGAAGCATGAGAGCAAAACGCTTCCGTCAATCCGTGCGTGTCTGTCCCTTGCGGAGCTGACGGAGAAGCATGAACCAGGCTTAAGGCTTTGGTTTACATTTCAGGCCCTGGTGACTGTTATGTGGATGATGGTGAATCATATCGTGGTAACGTTAGTGAGACAGACGATGGCCAAGAGTGCCTCTACTGGAACTCACACTTTATCCTGGACAACGGAATTAACCCCTTTGGCTCGTCTGAGGACACAGATGGACTTGGTCCCCACAACTTCTGCAGGTCAGATGAAACTAAATCTGCTCACCTGAACAGAGTTTATACAAAAATACCCTGACACATTTCTGTCTAACTTTAATTTGAACATGTAGGAACCCAGATGGAGAACCAAAGCCCTGGTGTTTTTACAGAAGAGGATCAGGCTTGTATTGGGACTACTGTGAAGTGACAAAATGTCCTAAACCAACAAGTGAGTAAAGCTACAAACAGCAGTCTTTGCACAGCTTTGGCCAACAACAGCTTTTATAATTTTTTTTGTTTTCAGATGTGGTTCCTACTGCTGCAGCTCCTCCTAGCCCCCAACCTCCTTCTATTAAGCCCCCACCAACGCTCCCTCCATCAACTACGGCCCCACCTACACCACCACCTACCACCTCGCTGCCTGTGACCTCTGAGCTCCCACCATTCGTCATCAAACCCACTGCTCCCGCTGTTCCACAGCAGTTCCTCACTTGTGGGAATCCGCAACCAAAAAAGCCTCTTACCCGAATCTACGGGGGCCTTAAAGTCAGTCCGGGGGCAATGCCCTGGCAGGTGTCTCTGCAGGTGAAACAAAAGAACTCCAACCTGCCGTACAGACACATCTGTGGAGGAGTTCTCATTGAAAGCTGCTGGGTTCTGACGGCCGGGCACTGCATGTAGGCATGCCACACACAAATGCAACCAATCATGAAGGAACTTAGATAATCTCAGGTTATTAAACCGTCGTGTTTTCATTCTCGCAGTGAACAGAACAAGGACATGCGAGTGGTGATGGGAAGCCTGGCGCTGGATAAGTTGGATCCCGCAGCTCAGATTGTTGAAGTTGAGAATGTCATTAGGCATGAGAACTACAGGGAAACCCCTGCAGCTGTTTACAATGACATAGGTAATATACTGTCCTAGAAGAATGACATAACTCAACTCAATCTTTATTTAGCACTTTACAGGTACAAAGTAACACCAACGCCCTGTACAGGAAATAAAAGAAGCTAAACAACAGAATTAAAATGAATGAGTACACAATAAAAAGTGCTTTGAAACAGAATAAACTAAAAGTTGGTTCAAAATTACAATACTAATGGAGGGAAGGAAAGACCAAGTCTTCAGCCTAACTTTAAAAACTGCCACTGAAGTGGAAGCCCTCACAGAGATGGGTAGCTCATTCCAAAGCTTAGGGCCTGCCACAGAAAGCGACCCATCTCCTTGGGTCCTTAGAGATTTTCTGGGCACATAGAGCAGGAGACGGTTCTATGAACAAAGTGCCCATACAGGGTTTTGTTGCTGTGACAAAGACTGCAAGTAAGATGGAGCTAAACCATTCAGTGATTTTGAAACCAATAAAAGGATCTTAAAATGAGCTCTAAAACTCAACGGGTAGCCAGTGCAGTTCATCCAGGACCGGAGTAATACGGTCAAACTTCCTTTTACCCACTAGGAAATTGGCAGCTGCGTTTTGCACAAGTTGTGACGTTGCCAAGGTGCCCTGCTTCACCCCATATAAAACCGAGTTACAATAATCAATGTACATTGTAATAAAAGCATAAACTACTGCTTCCAGGTCATGTTGCATCAGGAATGTTTTCACTTTAGCCAAATGCCGTAAATGATAAAAAGAGGAGGAGACAACTCCATTTACATGTGCATCAAAACCCAACGCAGTATCAAATTTTACTCCAAGGCTAACAACTGATGCCTTTACCAGTTAAGTGAAGTGGCGTCAATACGGCCACTTGGCCCAAATGGGATTACCTCTGTCTTTTCCTCATAGAGGCATTGAGGCCACCTCTTTACTTCAGACAAACAATCTACCAAATTGTAAATAGCAGAATTATTTCCTGAATCCAAGGGTAGATAAAGATGAAAATCATCAGCAAAAAAATTAAAGTTGATGCCAAACCTATGAATAATATTTCCCAGAGGAAGGATATAAATCAAAAACAGTAAAGGTCCAAGCACAGAACCCTGCGGGACACCCCAGGGAAGACTGGAGGAGGCAGACAAGACTCCCCCCATCCTAACTCTAATCGTTCTATTGGCTAGGTACAATCTAAACCCTTGTTTTCCATAAGGAGACATGGAGACAAGGGTGGAAAAAGGCCAGATTATGTGTCTTCATTCCTGTATTCATGACATGCATACTGTATATCTCACTTCTGATTGGCTAATGCCATTGCGCCTCTTCCGCCGCCTTTATTACCAAAACTCATACTTAAAAACATATTTTCTTCAGTAAAAAGGAAAGCTTGGTATTTTATATCTACAAATAACACAAGCCTGAAGATGTTCTGCTATGTTGCCAATGCTAACAGTTAGCTTCTACTAGCTGAAAGATGCGCTGTTCTCCTGGCCATTGAACCAACGCAGCCTTCTGCGGTTGCAAGCCAAGGTGATTTAGGCTACGAATGTTTACTGTGACATAGATCTGTGTGGCTTTTTCCAAACAGAACGTTTCCCCGTCTATCTCTTTTCTGCAGCTAATGCAAGAGATAAGTAGAAGACTATTTTCACGTTCAGCATGCATGTAAAAACCACGAGTGACTGATCAAATTTCAAAAGGAACAAGTTTTACACGGTTCCTCAGCGAACATGACCTTTACTGTGATCTGTGAACAAATTATTAACAGGTTTGCTTCATTTCTATCTCTCTCTCTCAATTTCATCATGGAAGCCTTGCTGAGGCTGAAGGGGACTGACGGGTTTTGTGCTAACGAGACACAGTTTGTGAAGACGGCCTGCTTGCCAGATTCCCAACTCCCTGATGGAATCGGATGCACCATATCTGGATGGGGGGCCACTGAAACATGTAAGGCCCAGTTACACTCAAATATAAAATAAAACCTGTCAGTTTTATTCATTTTGGTCTCTTTTAGACATGATTGAATCATTTTTCTCAACCTCATTTTTTTTAGCGGATTATGGTTCCAACCACCTGTTAGAGGCCAACGTTCTGCTGATCAACCAGCAAAAGTGCTCTGAGCCCCGCGTTTATGGAGCTAACATTGATAACACCATGTTCTGTGCTGGCCACTTGCAAGGAGGGGTGGATTCTTGTCAGGTCAGACAGGAAGATACTTTACTAAGTGCACAGTTTGACCCATAATCTAGCGAGGTTGAGCATTTTTTAAATGGTTCTGTGTTTCAGGGGGATTCTGGAGGACCACTGACTTGCAAGCAGACTGACACTCATGTTATTTATGGTCTGGTGAGTTGGGGCGACCAGTGTGGAAAGAAGAACAAGCCTGGTGTTTACACACGTGTCACTCACTTTCTCGACTGGATCAGGTCAAAGACTCGAGCATCTCCTGTCTAATCTGGCACCATTTCTTGTTAGCATGCTGGTGTGTGTGTGTGTGTGTGTGTGTGTGTGTGTGTGTGTGTGTGTGTGTGTGTGTGTGTGTGTGTGTGTGTGTGTGTGTGTGTGTGTGTGTGACCAAGCACATGAAAAGAAAACAAATGAATAAAATAATAAGAACGCTACTTTTCTGGCACATTATGATTGATCATATTCTGATTCTAATTTAAATGTTTTGCCCACTGATCTGAAATTTTCCAGATGTTTTACTTTTTTATGATACCAGACATGTTCTGGTAGTAGAGGAGAAAACTCAATAAAGGTTGGCTGGGAGGGAAAGTCCTAATGTCTCGTACTTTATATGTAGTCAGAATTCAGGAAGCCAAGAAAAAAACCTGCCTCTAATAAAAAACTGAAATGGAAAGCCATAAGCGGCATACTATTTAATTTAAGTGATACTTTAAGAGACATAAGCACTTTCCTCTGTTCACCAGTCGAATCCGCTTGTTCCTTGATAACAGCCTTAAGCTGATGTAAACATCCCTCAGAGGTTCTGGTCCAGCCTGACATGACAGCAGCAGCTCCATCCATGATGAGAATCTCCCGTTCCTCTGCATCTCAAAGGGTCTGGACTGGACTGAGATCTGGTGACTGTGGAGGCCGTCAGAATCCAGTGAACTCATGGTCATGTATCCAGTTAGAGATGATCTGAGCTTTGCAGCTTGGTGCGTGATCCTACTGGAAGCAGCCATCAGAAGATGGGACCATGGGATCATAAAGGGTCAACAGCAATGCTCAGGTTGGTCTGTGGCGTTTAAACCAGGCTCAGGTGACGCTAAGGGGTCCAAAGTGGAACAAGAACATCTCCACAAACAAGGCAGGACGGATCTGTGCTTTCATGTTATTTGCACCTAATTCTGACTCGACCACCTGAATGTTTAGCTGAAATCCAGATTAATCAGACCAGGAAAGGTTCCTCGGTCTCTAATGTTCCAGTTCTGGTGATCCTGTGCGAACTGTAGCCTCGGTTTCCAGTTCTTAGATGACAGGAGAGACACGTGGTATGGTCTTCTGCTGCTGGGGTCCATCTGTAGCTGCAGACCTCGGTAGGAAGCAGTGATTATTGGAGCTACTGTTGGTTTTCTGTTAACTAGAACCAGTGATTTTTCTCTGTACACCCTGGAGATGGCTGTGGGTGTAAATCCCAGGAGATCAATGATTTCTGTAACTCTCAGACCAGCCTGTTGGGTACCAACAACCGCTCCATGTCCAAAAGCTCTTGATTCCTTTTATGGAGCTACCGTCTTACAGTTTGTGTAATTTGAGCTCACTTGGTGTTGCAGTTCGCTGCGGGGCAACAAAGGCCAGTGATACGTGAGACCAATGGCACGCACGTCCTTCACGGGCCGATGCCGCGAAGGGGCTGTGACGCAAAGACCAGGCCGGTGGCGTTACTCTCGGCTCATCGACTCTCTAAACAACTGAAGAGAAGAACTTTGATTTTCTCCTGTTCTTCAGTATTTCAGGATTTGAGTCGGACCCAACACGGTTTGATCAAATATTTATTAGCAAAACATTTGATAAACCAATGAAGAAGCTATAATACTACTTTATTTTGTACAAGGTTACAGCAAAAAGTCTTCTAAGACCTGATGGTCCTAGAAAGTTTCGACAAATGATTAGAATTTCAGAACCAAAACTCTCCAGAGGTTCATTTAAAACATCTAATTAGGTTTAGTGGATCATCTTTGTTTGTTTTGCAGAAAAGAGCTATGAGAATTATAGACAACACTCATAGTACAGCTCCATCTAACCCATTATTTATAAAATATAAAGTAATTAAATTTCATGATTTGGTCAACTGGAGAATATTGCATATAATGTATAAAGCAAATAAAGGTACATTGCCAAAGAATATTCAGCATATTTTTGAAAAGAGAGATAGCAGTTATTCGTTGAAGGGATTTGAAATCTTCAAAAAACCTAGATTTAGAACAAGAATGAAGGAAATGAGCATATCTGTGAATGGTGTGAAGTTGTGGAATTGCCTGGACAGAGAATGGAAAGAGTCAAGAACTCTAAAAGTGTTCAGTCTACACATTAAATCACGTGTGTTGAGTGGATATGACAACGGACAATTGATGTGGACATAATAATTAACAAATGTGAACAGTTACGGGACTGAAAGAACTGGTGAGGGACTGCACAAATATAAATTGATATTTAAGTTTAAAAAGGGGGCAGAAATAATAAGATTTTTCTTCTGTCTGCTCCCTTTCATTCAAATATATATTGTGTTTTCATGAATATTGTTTAGTATCTGTTGTGTTATTTTTTATTGAATGAAATAAAGATTAAAAAAAATTTACTCAGATAGCATCAGAATTCACAATTCATTAGTGAGCCTTTCTTTCACCGCAGTGTTGATCCTCGTCTGAACACCGGTTCCAGGGATCCTTGATCCAGAACAAAGTAAGAGGCTGCCAGTTCACTCCATTCATGTCCATGCATGGGTTAAACAGGGGGAACAGGGGCTCTGTGCACTGCACAAAGAAAGAGTGAAGCAGAGTCATGGCATCAGCATCGTAGAAGGACAGCTCCCCCTTCTGGATATTTGCCAGTATGCCCAGTTTTCTCACTCTCTTTGCTACAGTCAAGTGCTTCTCTTGTGTGTCGTGGCACGCCAAGTACTGTCCATCCCCGTGATAGAGGCACCAGGACGTGTTGTTCACACCCAGGCTGAAGGAACTCCGTGTCAAGCTGTCATTTTTATTCACCAAACCAGTCGTGACACCGACCATCCAGAAGGGTTTGTCCTGGACAATCACCTCCCAGTAGTGCCGGCCACTGGTGAAACTCTCCTGAGCGAGGACGCTGTACTGGGAGTCGTAAGGCTGAGGGGTTGGTCCCTCGCCGGCGGGCTGGCGTCTCCAGTAGACTTGTTTCCTGTCTTGGGATATTTCCAGTTTGGGATGGGCTGTGTTGGAGTCTAATGCAGGTGAACTTAGATCTGCAAACAAGCATCAGACACAAAGTTATGCAGCAGCAGGCGCTGGTTTTCTGATTGCCAAACAACTCTCTACTAACATGACCATGTTCGTGGAAAGTGTTGGGACAGAGCCAGCGAGAGGTCGTCCACCAGCCTTTCGACGGTTTTCAGCTTCTCGGGGTCACACAGGTCTCTGTTCACCTCCTGGATCGGAGCAAACTCCAAGGGATCGCTACGGACGAATCATCAAAATGAGTCCAGGAAGTGAACATGTTGAGCCAAGTATTAATGTCTCAAAGGTGGAAAAACACACTCACCAAAGATTCTGTGCTGTGAGTTTCTATTAAAATAAAAATCTGTTATTTTGTGCTTTAGAGGCAGAAAGCAGTTTAGAGCACAGGTGTCAAACTCCGGTCCTCGAGGGTCGCCATCCCGCATGTTTTTGTGTTTTCCCTGTTTCAACACAACTGATTTCAGTCAGCAGGTGATTAACAGGCTTCTGGAGAGCCTGATGAGCTGCTGCACAGGTCAATCAACTGTGTTGGAATAGGGACACAAAAAGATGCAGGATACCGGCCCTCGAGGACCGGAGTTTGACACCCCTGGTTTAGAGTCTGTTAACAACAACGTTATGCAGCATAGTTAAAGATTTAGAGACATTTTCTGTTATTTTACAATCAAAAACAACCCTCAAACATTTGCACATTACCTGCAAAAACTGCAGATCATTCGTTTCCTGTAGAAGTGCTTTATTGGAGGCTCTGAATCCGTCTATCTCCTTGATCTGAGTTTCTATGATTCCTCTCTGGACCTCCAGCCAGTCTGCCGTGCTCGCCTCCTCTGCATCTATGATCTGCATCATCAGACGCTCGTCGGCGTCCAGCACCACACGGATTCTGCTGTATTTGTCTGAGATCCTCTCTCTGAAATCTGCAGCAGAATTCTGGAAAAACATTAAGATATTGCGGCACAAATTTTCTGCAAAAGGAGCGTTATGGTGATTGGCTTTACCACAGTGTGTGTGTACAGTGATTCCAAGTCTTCGATCGCGTGCTCGGCTTCACCTCTCCTCTTTAGCAGTTGGGCCATGTTTGCCTCCAACATGCTCTGAAGACCAAAACGGAAGAGTTAGTTGTGTTTTTAAGGTAGAATGCTAATATTTAAATACCAGAGTTTAAAACGGTTGAGAAACCTTGGAGTCATGGCTGCATGGACGTAATTTTCACTTTAGAAGTGGGGGGGCTCGGGGGGTGGGGGTGGGGGGTATCTTTACAGTATGCTCTAATGGGAAACAGGCTTCAACACAAAGGGTTGTTTTCCGCTTGGTCCTAGAGCTCAACCAGTGTCAATTTAATATAGCGTAATATTGTTTTTGGATGGTAAAAAGTGCAGGGGTCAAAACTTGACTTTGGAAAAAGTGTGTGTGTGTGTGTGTGTGTGTGGGGGGGGGGGCATGTCCCCCCTGTCCCCCCCAAAATTACGTCCATGCATGGCTGTTATTCTTTAGATGTGCTGCGAATGACTCCCGAATCCTGAATTTTAGCTCAGTTTTTGTAAAACTGGCTGTTGATTTGCAGTGCGGCCATCTTGAATGGGGTTGCCTCCACAGTGAGTCAGTTGACCAAAGACTATTTTCAGAAATTTAGTTGAAAACCGTCATCAGCTGATGCGGTATTTTGCTAACTCTCTGGACAAACGCACGTAGCCCACACACAGACACGAGCAAAAACATTAACGCTAGTTGCCTTTAGGAAACCACGCAGGATGAAACTGCTCCAGAACAACATTCATACCATTTAAAAATAATAAATCAAAAGAACGAGATGGGTTTACCCTGAATTGAGCACCGGCTTCATGAAGCTGAGCTGTCCTGTGTTGCTTGTGCCTGCCAACCAGGGCGCATAAACAACACACAGGGACCTTTTCCTCCATGCAGAAGAGCTTGAGCTCATCACGGTGCTCCCTGCACTTCAGGGACAACGGGTCCTTGGTCACATCCACCAGCGTGTGCTCCTTAAAAGCAGACCGCTGCTGGTGCAGCAGCGCATGATCCTGGCACAGTGACGCATCGCAGGTCAAACAGGTCCTCACGGCCGCACGCGACTTCTCTATGCAGTGGTCGCAGTGGACAGTGGAAGTCGGCTTGGTTGCACTACTGCAGGTCTCTGCTGCTGCTGACTGTCTATTTAAAGTAAAGTCATTCACTTTAGTCTGGAGGCCAGTGTTTACCTTCAAAATGAGGTCAGAGGGAAGGAACATCTGACACTCTGGACAGAAGAAAGGCCCCTCAGGAGACACATCGGTTTCCCAGACAGCATGAATGCATGTGAGGCAGAAGCCGTGTCCGCACTGGAGCACCACAGGATCAGTGTAGAAATCCTGGCAGACGGGACAACTTAAGGTTTTGTCAACAGTCTCCATTGCTCTTCTCAGACCTTGTGTGGAGGCACTGTGAGAGCTGTACTCCCGGGCAGCTCATTAATGTTTCACTGGCCTCTCTTTGCAGGAACACACCACTCACGAGCCCCAGTGTCAGATTACAAAACACGGGTTGAAAACGGTAACTATTTAATACCAACAACACTAGATGTGCGTTTTTGTCCAAAATGCTGAATTAAAAATGTGTTAAATCTTTAAAAAGATGCTGTGAAATAAAACATGTGTGTAAAGCCACTTTTGGATGATACTGCCCAGACCTAAAATCAGCCTGGATAAAGAAGGAAGGTTGTAATTATTCATTTAATAAATCAAGAACCAAGAAAATAGGCATCATTCACTTGTTTCCGTGGTTTACGTACGCCGTTTGTTGGCGTGTGGAGTCTTTGACGCATCCATCACAATTACATACAAATGTCCACTTATGCAAATGACAGTAGATTACAACATAGCATCCCAGGCAGATATTTCATGATATCCCTGTGTGAAAGAGGACAGGGTAAAAACTGGTGGTGTAAAAGTTCATGAAATAATGCCAATAAAAACTATGATTTTCTTTAGACAAAAACAGCCAGAAATCAGCTTTGAGCTCAGCCAGGCAAGAACCAGCTGGTCAGAATGAACATGTTTAGTTTGGTTTGGGATTATTGTAGGAGGACAGCACAAAAGACCGTTGATTTGTACAGAGGCTTTCTCGCTTCTGGCTTTTCTAGTTTCTTTTGTTTAGTTCTTATTTAGAACAGGTAGGATTATTTTAATCACAAACTTTTTCAAATAAATCCGTTCAGACGAGCAGAACTATTACTTTAAAAACATTTAAGGTTTCCATCATAGTGACGACCCTCCTTTGACTTCCATTCATTTGTGATTGTGATTCCACTATTCCTAATCCACACCCCAACCCTAACCATAACCAATGCTAATCTGACCTAACCTTAACTAAGACTTGATTCACACACTGTACCTCTAACTGGTACAGTAAGCTTCTGGTAAGCTTCTAAAAAAGTGAGGACCAAGAAATGTCCTCACTTTGTGGGAAAACTGTCAAAATGGTTCACCGTATGTAGTGTGTAAAATAACACACACACACACACACACACACACACACACACACACACACACACACACACACACACACACACGCACGCACGCACGCACGCACGCATGCACACACACACGCACGCACGCTCGTACTCACACACACAGTACAGTAATATAATTTACATGGAGGTTTATTACGTTTAAAACCTACATTTTTCATTCAATAAGCTTTATTTGGTAAATTAGTTTTGCTCTGAACAGAACACGAAGTTCCACCATTTCTGCGTACGTGTGTTAGGTGGTTTACGTACGCCTTTTGTTGGCGTGTGGAGTCTTTGACGTAGACGTGCTTCGTGAATCGTTGTTTACGCTCTCTCTGAACAACGTGGGCTGTGGATGTGGCAGGGCATCCGCGATACACTGACCGACTCTCCTCCACGCAGCACAGCTGTATCAGAGGTTGGTTTTCTAACCACGCATTCTCATATCGTCAGGCAACGACTACGTTTGTGAGACCCTTTTTGTTTTAATTGTGTCACAATAGCGGCTCACATTAGCTAACGCTAGCTAACATTAGCTAGCATCACGTACAGTTTGACAGCAACAGCCTTTGACACGTAGCTGTTTTTGTTGTCTAGGTGCTTTCTTTTCTAAATGCAAAGTCGTTTATAACCGATGTTGTTTTGTGAAACATTTAGCTTCGTACGGATTTAGTTGTGAACTGTTGTAAGGAAACTCAGCATCTTAGGGTCGCAGTTATTTTTTAAGTCACACATTCAGTTGTTCGGCGTGGAACAGATGTAGGATAAGTATCGTAACTTTGTAATGATCGTTTATCAAACGTTTTATTCTGTGTGTAAACAGGTGGTTTAACCCATCAGGGTCAGAGTAACCTGACACTGGGTGATTTGTGTTCATCTCCCAGGTTTGGGTGCCATGTTTAACAGGCTAGCTTCGTGCACTCGCCTGCCAGCCAGAATCCGACTGTTGAATCATGTCAGTTCAACCTCCAGCAGAGGATTCTCTCAGGCTAAATGTAAGTAATCATTCATTCACCCATTCATCTATCACCCCACTCACCCATCCCTCCCTCCCTCCGCTCACTATTTTGTCTTTCTGTTTATTTATTTAATTATTTAACTTGTTTTTCAGGAGGATAAACTGCTTGAGATGTAACATCTCGTTTTCGAGCAGGTCCTCCTACAACACAACCGATAACAAATAAGGAGGCAGAGTTAGAAAGTTATAACATATTTAAAAAAGAAAAAAGAAGGAAAGTAAATAAATAATAACAGTAAAAATAACGCTATGTATAAATATATATACACACGTAAATATATGCACACATAAATACACATATGCATGGATACATGGATACCCACACATGTACATACGTATGTAACTACCTATATACACAATTAAATTAAATAAAACTGCTGTGAGGCACTCAAAGAGAATTAAGGGCAAAATATGACATCGTATTTAAACCTAAAGTGAAGTAATATCCCAGTTGAATACAAAGATTGGCAACAAAAAACAGCATTTTAGCCAGTGAATGCACAAAATCATTATAACAGAGATTAAACAAAGCAACTACAGCTCGGCTTTACATAAGCATAAACAGTGCGGGAAAATTGGCGAATTGAAGAGATAGATCTTAATTCAGTGGGTAATTTATTCCAGTCCTGAGGAGCTTTAACACTAAAGGCGAGTCTACCCACCTCCTTTTTAAAACGTGGAACAACAAATGATGGAAAAGTAGTTAAACTGTTCAAAGTTTCTTTCTGTCAGCCTAGAATTAGGAAACAGCACGGCATTTATATTATCTCCACTAAAGTTGAAAATGCGGAAGCACTGGATGCTAAAGCCTGTTGTGCTGCTCTTTTGTTGATTTTGAGAACAATCAGAAGCACGATGTTCCCTTGATCTAGTACAGGAGGTGGGAGGCAGAAGGACTCTAGCAACGTCTCCCATCCCATGGGTGGAGCTGTTGTGGAGCTGGAGAGCTCCTTCAGCGACGGGCTGCTGCATCCTAGGTTCACGGAGGAACGTTATGATAGCTTCTAGCTAGCTATATACTAGCTTCTTCCTCCCAGCAGCTGTTAGTTTCTATAGCCACTGCTGCTTCCAGCTAAACCAGTAAACAGTCTGCATTCCTGCTGCTGTATATTTGTCCAGTTCTGTTGTAATGCTATTGACACTCAATCATATCTCATTTCAGGGTATCCGCGGGTCCTTAAAAAGTCTTAAATTTACTTTTCCAAATTTAAGGCCTTGAAAATCCTTAAAAATGACAAATAATCCTTAAATCCAGTTTCCAAAGGTCTTAAATTACCAAAGACCCAATAAACAAGATTATTTTATTTCTATAAAAATTTTCATGAATTCCTAGTTTGTCTTCAGCATTTTTTGTGTGTGATGTTGCCGTAAGCGGAACCGTACACATTCAGTTGGTTGTAAAAGGGGGCTATTTTTAGATGAGCACATTAGCTGGTTAAGCTAGTGGGAGCTTGCGCCATGGGGAAGTGCAAGTTTAAAGGTAACTGGATGGCTAATCCCACGTTCACGACGTGGGTAGCACCGGTTCTAGGCAATAGCTGGAAATTATAGCTTAAATTTAATTTTAAAAATAGCTTAAATTTGGTCAAAGTGGCCTTAAAAAAGGTCTTAAAAAGTCTTAAATTTGGCTCCCTTAAACCTGCAGATACCCTGTCATTTGCACCCATCTCCATTCATGTTCTCACTCCCTGTAAATATTCTGCTGGTCTTGTTATTCGGTCAGTTCAATTCAGTTCAACTTTAATTGTCTTTACCTTGCCCTTTGCACACGTTGAACTTGGAAATTTGGTATTTTTTCTCCACTGCTCCTTCATCTAAGTTGTAAAACTTGAGATCAAAGATGAAGGCAGCATTGGAAGTTACAGCATGCGCACGTGAAACAGGTCTCTCATAATGGGAATGTTTTTGCAGTTGTACTCCCACGTCCCCATGGGAAGTCTTTTGCCCACCGCAGTGAGCTGAAGCAGGCCAAACGGATTGTGGTGAAGCTGGGCAGCGCTGTGGTCACACGTGGGGATGAGTGTGGCCTGGCCCTGGGACGGCTGGCCTCGATAGTAGAGCAGGTAACACAGTTTACATAGCTGGGAGAAAATACTTCAGTGTCCGTGCTTTAAAATCTAAACACTCAGTAACTGGGCTCGTAGGTGGCAATGCTGCAGAACCAAGGCAGGGAGATGATGATTGTCACAAGTGGCGCCGTGGCGTTCGGGAAGCAGCGACTGAGACACGAGATCCTTTTGTCTCAGAGTGTCAGACAAGCCCTGCACTCTGGACAGAACCAGCTCAAAGACATGGTAGCAAAAATAATAAAAGAAATTAACTTTTTATTGAACATTTTAAACGTTTTGTTGAGGTTGACTTCATTTTGTTGCTCAGTCAGTCCCGGTTCTGGAGGCTCGAGCATGTGCAGCTGCTGGTCAGAGCGGTCTGATGGCGTTGTATGAAGCTATGTTCACCCAGTACAGCATCTGCACTGCACAGGTGTGTACAGAGCTTCTCTGGCAGAATCAAAAACTCACACCAGACGACTCCAACCGGGTAATTTCTGCTCTTTTAGATTCTGGTCACCAATCTGGATTTTCACGATGAGCAGAAGCGTCGCAACCTGAACAGCACGCTGCACGAGCTGCTGCGGATGAACATCGTTCCCATCATCAACACCAACGACGCTGTCGTTCCTCCCCCTGTTCCCAACAGCGACTTGCAGGGGGTGAATGTGGGTACTCTGTGTGATCCTCACAAGGATTTCAGTTTTTCTGATGAATGATGGTTTTAAAAATTCAAATTGAATGTTTTCTCTCTAAGTTAAGCTGATATTAACTGTAATAAATGCCTCCGTTGTGGCATGTTTTCCCCATTAGCTTAAAAAATTTTCTGTATTCCAGGTAATAAGCATAAAGGATAATGACAGCCTGGCTGCACGGCTGGCTGTAGAGATGAAAGCCGACCTTCTCATTGCCCTGTCTGACGTTCAAGGTAAAGGAAAATCTAGCTGAAAGTGGGGAAGGGGGTGCTCCAACTATCTGGGATTGGGGAAATAGTCTCGCGGGTGTTAAAAACCTTCTCGACTCTTGACGGGGGAGGCTGTTGGGCACCTGGCGTTGTCGAGGAGGAAAACACCTGAGAGAATTAATGTTTCAGGGTATCCGCGGGTCCTTAAAAAGTCATAAAAAGCCTTAAATTAGCTTTTCCAAATTTAAAGCCTTAAAAATCCTTAAAAATTACAAATAATCCTTAAATACAGTTTCCAGAGGTCTTAAATGACCAAAGACCCAATAAACAAGATTCTTTTATTTCTATAAAATTTTCGTGAATTTCTAGTTGGTGTTCAGCATTTTTTGTGTACGATGTTGCCGTAAGCGGAACCGTACACATTCAGTTGGTTGTGAAAGGGGGCTATTTTTAGATGAGCACGTTAGCTGGTTAAGCTAGTGGGAGCTTGCGCCATGGGGAAGTGCAAGTTTAATGGTAACTGGATGGCTAATCCCACGTTCACGACGTGGGTAGCACCGGTTCTAGGCAATAGCTGGAAATTATAGCTTAAATGATGAATGACCCGCACTTGTATAGCGCCTCTCAGAGTAAGGACTCCAAAGTGCTTTACACTACAGTGTATCATTCATCCATTCACACACACATCAACACACTGGTGGGGATGAGCCATGATGTAGCCACAGCTGCCCTGGGGTGCGCTGACAGAGGCGAGGCTGCTGAGAACAGGCGCCACCGGTCCCTCCGACCACCACCAGCAGGCAAGGTGGGTTAAGTGTCTTGCCCAAGGACTCAACAACAGTCTTCCAATTACTGGACAACCTGCTCAACCTGTTGAGCTACTGCTGCCCTGCTTAAATTTGGTCAAAGTGGCCTTAAAAAGGTCTTAAAAAGTCTTAAATTTGGCTCCCTTAAACCTGCAGATACCCTGTGTTTATATCATATAGTTCATTTATTTACAGGTTAAAATTCTTGAAGGGAAAACAAATCAAACAAAAAATAATTCCACTTAATAAACTCTCTTTACCCTGCGACCTTCTTAGCAAACTTGTATGAAATAAAATATTTGATATTTTTTTACTTGTGTGGACTTTATTTTCAGTTATTTATGAATCTTAAAAGTTAAAGTCCCATTGTTGTGAAAATTGTCCTCCACATTTGACCCATCCCCGTGGGGAGCGCCGAGCTACAGCTGTGGCTGTGCTCGGGGACTGGCTAACCCCCCAATCCAACCCCTTAAAGCTGAGTGTCAAGCAGGGAGGCATTGGGTCCCGTTGTTAAAGTCTTTGGTGTGACCCGACCGGGATTTGAACCCGATATCCCAGTCCCAGAACACTACCACTAGACCACTGAGCTGGTTGAAATACTACTCGTACTTATTAGATGATAAATGTGTTTACTAACTCCATATGAGACTTTCTTGATTAAAAACAGCTGCTCTTGTCCTGCAGGTCTATACGACAGTCCCCCGGGAACAGACGATGCTAAGCTCATAGATATATTTTACCCTGGAGATCAGCAGTCCATCACATACGGCACCAAGTCCAGAGTCGGCATTGGAGGAATGGAAGCCAAGGTCTGCGTGACCGACGAGATTCCGTCAGAATAAAATAACGGGTAATGATAAACTCATGTTCACTCTATGGTTCCAACCAGGTGAAAGCTGCCCTTTGGGCCCTTCAGGGAGGAACCTCCGTCATCATCGCCAACGGCACCGATCCCAAAGTTACGGGCCACGTCATCACCGACATCGTGGATGGGAAAAAAATTGGCACCTTCTTCTCTGAAGTGAAACCAGCAGGTGATGGGTGAAACCAGATGAAGAAGATGTTGGACCCGTTTCTTGTGTGGATGTGATTTTATATTTGGTACCTCCAGGTCCGACTGTGGAGCAGCAGACGGAGATGGCACGGCACGCCGGCAGGGCTTTGGCCTCCCTGCTGCCTGAGGAGGTATGAGTAAACCAAAGGAGCACGACTTTAATACTTTATCAGTTTTTGAATTACTCGTGGTGGTGATGGGTTTTCATCTTGTGTGTTTTTAGAGAGGAGAAATCATCTGCTGCCTTGCTGAGCTTCTTACAGAGAAGAAAGATGAGATTCTTAGCGCTAACAGGAAAGACATGGAGCTGGCGACGGCAACAGGTAGAGCAGTGAACCCAAAACTCAGCATCAGGCAGAAAATTCTCTCATTTAGGAAAACGGGGAAAAAAATTCTGGTCTTCTCTGGCAGGAAGAACTCTGTTCCCGTTAGACCCATTTCCGCTATCAGAATTTCCTGGGTAATTTCACCAGACCTTTGCAGCATTTGTGTGTCTCCATTTCACTGGGCCGGCGCGAAGGGACCATATTCCGGGTTGTTTTAGGGACTAACCGAGTACCCGAACAGGGGTATGTTCTCTGGAATGGCCCAGTAGCATAGCTGTGCGGGGCTTGTGCTTAACTCGTGCTGATTGGTTGTATAATTATTATATATAATAATAATTATAACATCCCGTCATGGTTGAAAAATGGTTCCAAAATGAAAGTAGAACTGATGTCTTTTCTGACCATGAATTCAACACCTTTCCACACCTCTCGTTTGGACGTTTGATGACCGTCAGCGTGTGTCTTATCACTGTATTACTCTTAGGGGTGTAATGGTTCACGGGGGGGATGTTGAACCGTTTCGGTTCAGCCTGTTCGGTCCAGTTGCGTACCATTTCGGTTCATTTTCCATGAAATAATATTTCCGTTTAGTTCTTAAAATATTTTTTTATATTTTATATGTGTTTAATGTATTATATTGTAACTTTTTCTGAACTAATGATTGATATGTGTTTGAGGAGCCATTCCCCTGGTGTTCTTTTTCCAGAACTAGAATTTCATTTTCCAGCTGGTCAATGTCCTTTGTATATATTTTTTTTTTAAACCTTTGGTAAAGGAGATTATCTGTCCTCTGAGGTAGGCCTTTAATGTATCCCATGGAATTAAGCTGTTAGGTGAGGAGGCGCAGTTTGTATCACAAAACAATTTAAGCTGTTCCCTTATGAATAAGCAAAAATCAGTTCTTTGAAGGAGAGTAGGGTTGAGGCGCCATCTATAGGGCATATTTGCCTTATCGGAATAAAATGGACAAAGTTAATGGTGAATGATCAGATAAAGTTCTAGATAAATATTCAACATCTGTTACTCTATGGAATAAATGGGCAGATGATAAAATTAAGTCTATCCTAGTGTGGGATTTATGGAGGCCTGAATAAAATGAATAATCTCGGGTTTGGGGATGCGTCCGTCTCCAAATATCTATTAAATTTAAGTCTTTCTTGTAATTTTGAGTAACTTTAGACGCCTTTGATCTGGAGATGGTTTTAGTCGACTTGTCCAGAACAGGATCTAAGCAGAAATTGAAATCACCGCCTACTAAAATATTATGTCCCCCTGCAACCTTCAAGAATACATCTTGCATAAATAGCTCATCGTCATAGTTGGGTGTGTACAAATTTAGGAGTGACCAATGTTCAGAAAATATTCTACAACTGACAAAAACATAACGTCCTGAAGAATCAATATTCGTATCCAGTATTTCCAAAGGTGTCTTTTTATTAATCAAAATGGCCACCCCTCTAGCTCTTGAATTAAATGATGATGACACCGCCTGGCCTACCCATTCTCTTTTCAATTTTTTGTGTTCTTGCGGAGTGAGATGAGTCTCCTGTAAAAAAGCATTATCTACTTGTAACTTTTTAAGATACGTTAGGACTCTTTTTCTTTTAATTGGTTCGTTCAGCCCATTAACATTAAAACTAACAATTTTCAATACGCTTCCCATAGCAATTCCATTTTTTGTACAGATTTAACCTGACCTTTATTAGCATAATGGCAAAAATACATTTTCAAAAATAATTTCCCAAAAAGATGGAGCACCCACCAAAAGAACAGAAGAACCCCAAGTAATGATAAAAGGAGAAGAAAAAAAAACACACCCTTAAACCCCCCAGTGCCAAACCCTGAACATGTGGCCCAACTCCCTCCACCTGTGTTGGTCTTCTACTTGTGAACAACAAGTCTCGCTCAAATCTAAGATTTCTTATCTTCCAGAAGTCTCTCAATTTGCAGTGTTTTATATTATGTGAAACACATACATTTTAAACTCAAATATTAATGATCGCGGTTATAATTACTTATGGCGCCCAAAATATCTAGTCCCGCAATTGAACTTTAATTAATCAACAGTAACTTACGGCTCATAAGATGATCAGAAAAGGAATGAAGGCAAAATGCCGCCGTTGTTTAGCACCTCATCCGTTCGGTTCCCCCAATTGTGGTTCTTCACAAATACTGCCGCTTCCTTTGGTGTTTTGTAGAATTTCCTTGTTCCGTTCAGGAGCAATATCCTCAAAGTAGCAGGGTAGAGTAGGGCAAACTGGACGTTCCTGGATCTCAGCTCCTTCTTTACCTGGTCGTGTTCCTTTCGGCACCTCAACACACTGGCACTCAGGTCTGGAAAGAACATTATTGGCTTCTTCTCGTACAAGGGAGCTTTATCTTCCTTAGACAGCTTTGCAGCCACACAGAGTATCTTCTCCCGATCCTGGTAATTGAGCAGGCAGTGTGTCTTCAGTGGTTTGGGGAAATATGTTTGTACATAAAGAGCAAGTCACCCCCAAATCTACCTTTTTTTTCCTGATAAACTATATAAATGCGTGTCTAACCGTGCTGCAGACATGTGTAGTCAATAGTTTTGCACTTTAGTGCATTTTAGTTCAAATTTAAATTTTCTGCCTAAAACTGTCAGTGTTGTGCCGTTGTCAGGTAAAACCTCTGCACTGCATTTGAATTTAAATCTGCCATCGCTATTAGCTAAGAGGTACCCTAGATTGTTTGCTGGGACCATATGATGTCACAATGTTGTTGTGAGCCTGTATGTGTTTGTATTTGTTAGCGGCTCCGCCCTCTCCGTCTGCTAGGCAACAGCATTTGTTGCATTTTTCAAACAGGTAGTGGGAGTTGAGTAATAATAATTATAACGTCTAGCAGGGGTGACATGCTCTTTAAACAGTAAAAAAAAACCTCTTAATGGTATTAATGCCCTTGGACACTTTTTGGGGCCAAAACGGTCGCTATAAGCTATAAGCTGACATCTTAAGCCTGGTCACCGTAACCTCCGCAATGGAGAGACGCACACGGAGTGTCTGAAAGGTTTTCTCATTCAAACTTCTGTTCAGGCAGCAGAGTGTTGCAAAGCAGGACAACAGAGGGTGTAACGTTTTCTGTGGCATCCTGTCACCAGAACACTCGTTTATCCGGTGCAGGATATACATTTACCAATGTGTTTATATATTTCAGAGACTTTATAACATGGACAAATTTGTCCTCAACCTCTTCATGCGGTCGCCACCTCTAACCTACTTTTCCTGTTGTTTCCGTCCACGTTTGCTTCGTTTTTTGTGCTCCTTCATTCACGAGTGAATAAATGTTCGTATTTTGAAACTTTCCGTGATGCATTGTTCATTCTCTACACATGGGTTCATACAATATCTGTTTACTTTTTAACGGGGCAATAACGGTGCTGGTGAGGAATTAACAGGAAGCGGCGCCCTGACCAATCACAAGGTTGCGGTCTCCGTGACTTTCGACGGATGTTTAAAATTTTGGGCATGTCTCCGTTCCTCAGTTAGCCCGTCGGAGAGCCCTTGCTCCAACACATGATGATGTTGTGTGTCTTTGCACCGACGCAGACGGAGAGGTATAAATCAGGCTTTAGTCCTGAAAAGGACGATTTTCTATGGAGATACAACTGAGAGGACCCAGCCTCCATACCTTTCCCGTCACCTCCCTGAAATATCTCAGATCTTCTATAGTGGAAACACGCTTTTGTCACAGACCACTTTCCATTTCAGCTCATTCCAAATACTTCAGCCTCTTAATTTTCTTCACCTGTCTCTCTGCAGGTCGTTTGTCCCAGCCTCTGATCAGTCGTCTGAGCCTTTCAACCGCTAAGCTGAACAGCCTGGCCATCGGCCTGCGCCAGCTCGCCGCGTCTTCCAGGAACAGCGTGGGTCGAGTGTTGAGAAGGACCAAGGTGGCTAACAACCTGGAGCTGGAACAGATCACGGTCCCCATCGGGGTCCTGCTAGTTATCTTTGAGTCGCGTCCCGATTGTCTCCCTCAGGTCCGACTGTCCTGATGCTCATAATGTGCCACTAATTGTTTTGTTTAAGATTTATGGAAAATAAAACGTTAAATGTTGGATTTCAGGTGTCGGCTTTAGCTATTGCCAGTGGGAATGCACTGCTGCTTAAAGGAGGCAAAGAGGCATCCAACACGAACAAAATCCTACATCAGCTCACCCAGGAAGCACTCTCGATTCATGGGGTGGCAGATGCCATTCAGCTGGTGAGAACGAACCTTTTTACGTTCACTCGGTTTCCTTTTAACGGCGATGTTGTTTTAACGTCAGAGTAACGCTTGCATTGTGTTGTAGGTGAGCACACGCGAAGAAGTCGAGGATCTGTGCAGATTAGACAAGTTGATAGACTTGATCATTCCAAGGGGTTCATCCCAGCTGGTCCGAGACATCCAACGAGCAGCTAAGGGCATTCCCGTGCTGGGCCACAGCGAGGGCGTCTGTCACGTCTACGTAGACGTCGATGCCAGCGTAGACAAAGCTATCGACGTCGGTGTGTTCGGGTTTCACTTAAACTGAAACAAAAATTAAGTTACTGTGTTATTCTAACCTCGTGCTCTATATAGCCGTGGTTATTTTCTTACTGGGATGGACCAAACTGACAAAAGTACTTTTCATTCTAGTCAAAGACTCCAAGTGTGACTACCCTGCAGCCTGCAACGCCATGGAGACCCTCCTGATTCACAGAGATTTGCTGCGGACTCCCATGTTTGACCAGATAATTGACTTGCTGAGAGCAGAACAAGTAGGAAACTCTTGGATTCAGACAGAAATCCAGTTTACTGTGATTCTCCTTCTTGAAATGACGTTTGGAACTTCACGGAGAAAAAAACTCTGCTGCTCACTTCTTGTCTTTTGCTTCTTTCAGGTGAAAGTCCATGCAGGTCCTCGCTTTGCTTCCTATTTAACCTTCAGCCCCTCTGAGGTGAAGTCTCTCCGCACAGAGTATGGTGACCTGGAGTGCTGCATCGAGGTGGTAGACAGCATGCAGGATGCGGTGGACCACATCCACAAATATGGCAGCTCCCACACTGACGTCATTGTCACCGAGAACGAGAATACAGCCGAACAGTTCCTGCAGCAGGTCGACAGCGCCTGTGTGTTCTGGAACGCTAGCTCTCGCTTCGCCGATGGCTACCGCTTCGGCCTGGGTGTGTATTCTGTTGGTTTTATACTTTTTCAATCCGCTTGAATCTACTTCTGGATTCAGAATACAGCAAAAGTCACACGGCGTTTTTAAAATGATCTTTACAGGAGCCGAGGTTGGCATCAGCACAGCCAGGATACATGCCCGTGGTCCAGTGGGTTTAGAGGGACTTCTCACCACTAAGTGGGTTCTTCGAGGGGAGGGACACACTGTGGCTGAT
The DNA here is from genome assembly GCF_043380555.1 of Nothobranchius furzeri. Lineage (NCBI taxonomy): Eukaryota > Metazoa > Chordata > Actinopteri > Cyprinodontiformes > Nothobranchiidae > Nothobranchius > Nothobranchius furzeri. The sequence continues at coordinate 4,052,833 of NC_091752.1, forward strand.
TTCTCTGAACAAGGCAGTATGAAATATCTCCATGAAAACATCCCAGTTCCTCAGGGGACTCTAAATTAGTTACTGACAAAAGAACAATATCAAGAGGACTCAACCCAACTGGTGTCAGCCAAGACTTTCTTTAGAGGTTTGTGTCTGCCAGTAGCATTTCCACCTGCTAGTGTCTAGTTTATCACCTGTGTTGGAAACTGTAATCCTGAAAAATGACTACTTTTATTGGACAACCAAATTCTTTCTGGGTTTTTTTTCTTGGTCATTTCAGTTTTATCAGATATAGAAAAAACTCCCAGCAATGTGTGTTAAATAACCGAGCAGTAAAGGAATTGTGCAAAAATGTAAAAAGGTGAAACATGATGCAGACGAGGAGGAATCATTTTCCTCTGCCAGACCATTGGAATCACTGGCCCAGTTGAGGGTTTTCTAATTTATTTTTCTACGTGTAAACGCTCGTGCAGGATCATGGTTAAGATTTGTTTTGCTGTCCTTTTTTTCTTTTTGCACAGAGATGAATAAATATGATGTACAGTTCTTAAAACACAAACTTTTCTGTTCATACTTAAAATTGAAACAAATACAAGCAGCAGTATTGTATAGCTTTACTTTTGCATTTAGGGCAGTGTTGTTCAACCCAGGTGCCCATGGCTTCAATTTCCAGTACTTTTAGTCTTATCTAAGCTCCAACGCACTCAGTTCATTGGTTCTTTAGACCATTTTAGCAGGCCATCAAGCTCTGCAGAAGCAGCCACTTTGAAATATCAAGTCCATTGGAGCAGACATCAAGGATGGTGGCCCTCGAGGACCAGGATTGGTGACGACTTTTGTAAGGCTGTCTGAAGGTGGCCTTTATAACCGTTGTTCAGACTGTTTACATATTCTCAGTTTAGGGATAGTTTGTTTTAACACGGAATTGAGCGATTCACCGTTTGATTTTAATTGCAGTAAACCTATAGCCTGGCAAACCAAACTTTGCAAAGCAAGAATTTGGTCTGGTTTTCTAAGTCAAAGATCTCTGACCCCTTCCCGTCTGGCTTTCTGAAGCAGCACTCAACTGAGACTGCTCTAGTAAGGGTGCATAATGACCTCCTGATGGCTGCTGATGCAGGGAAATGCTCTGTCATGGTCCTGCTAGACCTCAGTGCAGCTTTTGACACTGTAGACCACAACGTTCTACTAAACAGGTTAAAGGCCCTGGCTGGGATTTCAGGTTCTGCTCTAGACTGGCTCTCTTCCTATCTCACCAACAGAACATTCACAGTGAAGTCAGAAAACTTCTCTTCAGATACTGCCTCTCTAACATGCGGGGTCCCACAAGGTTCAGTTCTAGGGCTTCTACTATTCACATTCTATATTCTTCCCCTAGCTGGCATCATTCAGTCTTTCCCAGACATCTCCTACCACATCTACGCTGATGATATTCAGCTCTATATGTCCTTTATGCCACACCAGTTGGACAGGCTGGCCACACTTGTAATCTGCCTGACCCAGATCAGTAACTGGCTGTCCAGCAACTTTCTTGTCCTCAGTGCTAACAAGACAGAGACCGTGATCGCCGGAACTTCAGCCAAAAATCGAGCAAGAAATTGCCTCTTTTTGCCCATCAGCCAAGGCCAACATTAGAAACCTAGGAGTTATTTTTGATCCAGCTTTAAGTTTAGACTCACACGTCAAAACCATCTCCCGCTCTTTGTTTCTTTCAACTGAGAAACATTTCAAAAGTCCGTAAACTGGTTTCTACTGCAGATCTGGAAAAAATCATCCATGCCTTTGTGTCATCACGCTTAGACTATTGCAACGCTCTTTTTACTGGTCTTAGCAAAACCTCCCTCTCACGCCTTCAAGCCATCCAAAATGCAGCAGCCAGACTCCTAACCAAGTCCAGCAGACGAGCTCACATCACTCCAGTTTTACAGTCCCTCCACTGGCTCCCGGTAGAATATAGAATTCAGTTTAAAGTTTTAGTCCTGACCTATAGAGCTCTTAACAACCAGGCTCCAAGCTACCTATCTGAGCTTTTATCCCCACACACCACCTCTCGGAACCTTAGATCCACATCTGAAAACCTCCTGGCTGTTCCTCGAACCAGACTGAAAACCAAAGGGGACAGGGCCTTTCAGACTATTGCACCCAGACTTTGGAACAGTCTACCTTCAAATCTCCGTCTCTCTAACACTGTAGAGGTCTTTAAAAACCGTCTAAAAACTCACCTTTTCATCCAGGCGTTCCCTCCCTAAATGTTTCAAAAAGATGGCTTTGTTCTTGTTCACACCTTCACTTTGTTTATACTCATGATTTTATTTTCTACGTTGATCACTGCTATTGTTTTTCTGATGTTTTTATTGGTTAGAGGTATTTGCCCTGATCTTTATCAAGTTGTACAGCGCTTTGTGCTTTATATCTGTGAAAGGCGCTATATAAATAAACTTTTACTTACTTACGTACTTACTAGGCTAGTAAACCTATGCACACATAAGGACTTTCAAAGTTCCCACTTCTCCTGAACGTTACATTGCAGACGTACTGCCGGTGGGCGGGGTTTCGCTTTCAGCAGTATTTACCTGGTGGCCTGGGAAACTCAGCTGTCAGCTGTGTGGACAGTGGAGATGGCAGGGAACAAGTCTTACACTATAGTAGAATATTTTGGCGGAGATGACGGCTACCGTTGTGGTTATTGTAAAAACGAAAAAGGCAACTTTTCTAACGGTAAGTATAGTCAAAAGTAGGGAAGAACCCCGCTAACGGAGCTTTTCGTTTTGTGCTAAAAGTAGCTGCGTGTGTTTTCTTGAATGGTAACCGGGTGTGGGTTAAAAGTAAGTTACAGTCGGTAAAACGGGGGTAAAACTGTCAATATCAGTGAAGTTGCAAATTGTCTTTAAACTTAAACATCGTTGAGGCTCGTTAGCATTTGTCTACTGCTACATACTGCTAGCTGGGCTAAGTTTTTAGCTAGTAGCCTAATGTAGCTCATCTGTAGCACTCGGAAGAAAATAACAGTACTCAAGCAATCACACGGGTCCAGGTGTAACAGTAATTTTTAGGGGCATAATATAACAACTCAATTTTTCGACAACGTTTTCCTCTAGAGTAACATTTTTACCTCAACATGTACGCTTGTTAACATTTTTGCTAGCACCTGTGCTAGCCATTTCGGTCGGACAAGAGGTGAAATGCATAATTTAGTCTCTAAAAACAGAACATGTGATTGACTTGACCTGAGCGGTCTCTTGTTTCACGTCTCCTGGTGCCTTGCTCAGACGACATATGTATTTGTATTTCTGGGATTTGTGGAAAAGCACGTAATAAAACATTTCACCGCAATTTAAATTTTGGAGGCAGCATTACTCGAGTTGGATAAAACTACATATCCAGATTGATCATAGGAAAAAAACCAAAACAAAGCAGGGAGTCTTTTCATTGTCATAATGTTAATGAACTCTGATCTTTAAACCGGTTGAGAGTTTAATAAACGGCTTTTATTTTGTTCCATATATTAATATTTATGCTCACTATATAGCAATGCCTTTACTGGGTGGTGTTAAAAATCTGATAGCTTTATGAATTTAAATTGCTCCTAAGTTAAATTAAATTCTGAGGTGTACAGTTGAAAAGCACATTTTTAAAAGCTTGAATCACACTGTTTGGGCTTGAGTTTTTATTTACTAAAATATGAGTGACTTACAGTTTTGTTGGTGATGAAAAAAAAAAGACTGGTAGTTTTTGATCCTCCCTTTGAGAACAAGAAGTCATTGACAGGGTGGGAGTTTGTGTTTGGAACAGAATGGTGACATTGAGATGAATCACAATGACTATAATTAGGTTTCTGGCAAGTCAATGATCAACCGGGCACAGAGTCAGCAGACACAAGCTGTAATCTAATCCAAGAGTGGTAATCTGTTATGTCATGTGGACATGGTAGGCTCTAAAAACTCAGACATCACATCGTTTGCAGTTATTAAACAAGGCCATTTTTACTTTCTTGCATATCCACATAAGATGAAAGGTGTTTGGAACTGATTTTGATTTGATCCCTCAGATTATGCCTGTTTTATTGTTTGCTTGTATTTTCCTGAATTTATAAACAAGTCTGTATACTGGGAAAATCAGTTTTTTGCAGGCTTTTCAAAGCAGGTGTTGATGCGGGTTCAGGGATGTCATCAAGTGTACAAAGAAAATGTGATTCGAACAAAGCTCAACATCTGCTGCCATTGTGCCCTTTATTTTCCAGCAGATGCTGATATTCGATAACGTAACCCTGTTTGCCATTATGACGACCACCACCTCACTCTCCTCCACATGTGTCCTGAACCTTTTGGCCTCTTTTCTCAGTGTGATCCATCAATCAATCAATCAAAGCTTTATTTATAAAGCGCCTCCCGCAACCCTGTCAGGAAGCCCAAAGTGCTGAACATGGTTTAGTTGAAGGTAAATATATTGAATAAATCAAAAATAAAAGCAATTCAAATTACAAAATACAAATTACAAAATAGGTGAAACATTCTGGTACAGGACAAATGTGTAAAACAATGGATTGAGTGAACCAATGAAAACTGAAATAAATTCAACATAAAAGAGGGCCAAAATCAAACATGTTCTGGAAACGCCAAGCGGAGGAGGTGTGTTTTTAGGCGACTCTTACAGTCTGGCAGAGATGGGGACAGCCTAACCGAGGGTGGCAACTGGTTCCAGAGTGACGGTGCTAGTACCGAGAAAGCCCGGTCCCCACGGGTACGACACCTACAACGAGGAACAGCGAGCAGGCCTTGGTCAGAGGAGCGCAGAGCGCGTGATGGGTAATGTCTGTTCAGGAGTGTGGCTAGATAGGGGGGACCACCACCCTGGAAGAAATGATAAACAAAGACGAGGATTTTGAATTGTGAGCGATAGCAAACCGGAAGCCAGTGCAGGGAGGCCAGAACCGGACTGATGTGGTCCTGTTTCCTGGTCCCAGTCAGGAACCTGGCTGTGCTGTTCTGCACAACCTGTAGGCGACGCAGTGATGACTGACACAAGCCTGCATAGAGAGAGTTGCAGTAGTCAAGCCTAGAAATATCAAAGGCATGCAGTGCCCGCTCCAGGTGGGCTCTCGACAGCATATGCTTGATTTTTGCAAGGCGTCTCAGGTGAAAGAAACTTGACCGGATCACAGAATTGATGTGAGCATCAAATTTAAGTCCAGCATTAAGTTTCACCCCCAAACTGGTAACAACTGGTTTTGAGTAGGGAGAAAGAGGGCCAAGATCAACATAACGATCCCTATTCCTGCTGTTGGGGTGAAAAACAATGAGCTCTGTCTTTCCCTCAGTAGAACGTTGGGCATTAGCCAAGCCTTCACCTCGTTAAGACAGGACACAAAGGACTGGATAGAGTGACCTTTCTCCTGACACAATGGAGAGTAAATCTGACAATCGTCAGCATAGAGATGGAATGATAGGCCATGTTTACGAAAGATTGACCCCAGAGGTAGCAGATAAATGGCAAACAAAAGAGGACCAAGGATCGATCCCTGCGGGACCCCCCAGCGGAGCCCCTCCCAAGAAGAAAAAACATCACCCAGTTTAACACAGAATGTCCTGTTTTGGAGATACGATCCAAACCAGTCCAGAGCAGACCCTTTGATCCCAACCCATCGTTCCAAGCGATCGAGTAGAATCGCGTGGTCAATTGTGTCGAAGGCTGCTGTCAAGTCTAACAACAGAAGCACCACAGTAGAGCAGACTCTGTGCTATGGCCAGACCTGAACCCTGAACCCTGATTGGAAAACCTCAAACAGATCAGAGTCAGCTAAATGTGAGACCAGCTGCTGATAAACGACTTTCTCAAGCAGTTTTGATGTAAAAGGCAGGGTAGAGATAGGCCAGCAATTTTCTGTCACAGAGACATCAGCACCAGGTTTCTTCAGGGTCGGCCGAACAACTGCAGCTTTCAAAGCAGCTGGGACCACACCTGTGTTGAGGCTCCCATTGATAATCTGACCAAGTGAAGGGCCAAGGCACGGAAAGGCAGCCTTCCAGAGACGAGGCGGCAGAACGTCAAGTGGAGAGCCAGATGGCTTCTGCCTCGCAACTAGCTTACTCAGCTTAGAGTATGAAACAGTATTGAGGGAGCTCAGGGTGGGTGGTGATGGAGGAACTGGAACAGGGTCAACAGAGTTACCAGAAATATCTGCTCTAATACCTGATACTTTATGAACAAAGAATCTGTGAAAATCTTCAGAGTTTCCAGCAGCTGTAGGAGACATGGAGCTAGGCTCCTGATACACCAGAACAGAATTTAGTGTTTTGTAGAGAATCCTGGGATTCTTGGAGTTTGTTTTGATGTCTGCAAAATAGGCCGTTCTAGCAGCCCTCACAGCATCCTGATAAGCAACCAGAGATGCTCTGAACAACTCACGCGAGACCTGTAGGCCATCCTTTTTCCGCTTTCTCTCAGAGGCTCTACACGCCCGCCTACAAGCCCGTGTGACATCAGATAGCCAAGGCTCCCTCCTAGGCATGATGTCATACCTGGTTATTTTTGTGGCTTTAATTAGTACAGCCACAATCTGTTTTATGGCCCTATTCCACTAGAACATACTCGGCATGGGTCAAACCCCGTTCTGGTGGTTTTCCATTACAATTTAAAAATGTCTCTTGTGGGTGGGCTCTTCATAGTGGGGCGCCCCCTAGAGTTTGAAAACTGTTGCGCTGTAGGGCTGGGTCTCCCTAGCCTGGCGGGCCTCTCGCAGACCCTGGGGATGTGGACCAAGATTATTCATTCTTTAAGCTGAATATGAGCGCTCTCACTCTCTGGAGTAGGGTCCAGCCAGCCGAGGGGTGCGTCTGCTTGGGCTACAGAAACACCTTAATTGGGGTTACTGTAGCTTCTCACAAACCAATCAGAACGGGCATCAAAATATGTTATTTTCCCTACTACGTTTGTCGAAATAAAAGTCTACACTAATTGATCGTGTCGCACCGCCACAGTAAAATCAAAGCTGCCACATCTATAGAATGCATTTTAGTTAATTGTTTAAGATATTGTAATGACTCCTATTCTGTTTCAGATCTTTATTCCAGGGTACTGTTGTAAAATGGTAAATGGCCTGTATTTTATATAGCGCCTTCTAGAGTCCTGGAACCCCCCAAGGCACTTTACAACACAACCAGTCATTCACCCATTCACACACACATTCACACACTGGTGGTGATGAGCTACGATGTAGCCACAGCTGCCCTGGGGCGCACTGACAGAGGCGAGGCTGCCGAGCACTGGCGCCACCGGTCCCTCCGACCACCACCAGCAGGCAACGTGGGTTAAGTGTCTTGCCCAAGGACACAACGACAGCGACAGACTGAGCGGGGCTCGAACCTGCAACCTTCCGATTACGGGGCGAGCACTTAGCTCCTGTTAGCCGCAGCCCATGTCTTAAAGGGACTATAAAGAAGTTTGACAGCCAAAACATGTATAGAAATAATAAATGTCTTCTTCATACATTCTCCTGCAATGCCCTGGTCCTGTAGAATGAGCCCTGGCATTTTTACTGTGATTGCCTGTTTTTCTGTAAAATCACAGAAAAAGAGAGATGCTCGGGTCGAGCAGGCTGCTTCATGGGCGTTCATGCTCAGGCATAGCCCGTAGCATTTGCTATCTGTAGCTTTAGTCTTTGTCGCTGTTCCTAACACCTAGTGACAAAGCTAGCTACATTTCTGAGGACCCTTAGCTACTTTCTGTAGAACTTTCTTCTAGATATTTCCTGCAAATTAGCAACAAAATAGCCATTTTCGCTCCAAATTGTTCTTTGAATTGACCTTGTTTCAGCTGTCATCAAGGATATAAACGTTACAGATAGGTTCAATGTCACTGGCGCTTTAGCTCACCTATTAAGATGTCTGACTTTCATACAGAAGACCTGGGTTTGACTCCAGGTGTGAACATAATTGGTTATTTGTAGTTTCTTTTTTACATTAATGGTATACTTTTTTACAGTAATAAGAGGCCCAAATTTTTATTTGAGACTCGCCAAACGGCATTGAATTCACAGATAAAAAAGATGTGGGTTCAACTTTCATTTTGGAACAATTTTTCAAGCAAGGGAAGGGAATGATCTGAGCATGCAGGAGGACTGACCCATCTTAAACCTTTGTCGGCTGTGCTGAAGAGAAAGGTACAGAACCTAATTATTTAATTGATTAGCTGCACGTTCTCCTGTCCTCTGTCCTCCGGGCCACACACACACACACACACACACACACACACACACACACACACACACACACACACACACACACACACACGCGCGCGCGCGCACGCACACACACACACACACACACACACACACACACACACACACACACACACACACACACACACACACACACACACACACACACACACACACACACACACACACACACACACACACACACACACACACACACTGCACGTTTGGCCGCCCGACGAGAGAGTGCAGCTGCAGAGACATAGGCACGTTATTTTTATTAATTTGCTGTGTTCTTCTGTCCTCCTGGCCACACGCACACACACACACACACGCGGGACTGTCTCAGCTGTTATTTTCGTTAAGGAGTGTGCACGTACAGCATGCGCGCCTCATGCACGAGCTTACTTTTGAAGCTGCCGTTACGCATTAGGCCTGAGTGGCGATGGCGAGCATAAAAACTTCAAACTAACTTAAGCCCTTTTCAGACAAGCATTCTGGAACATTTGCGGACAATTCAATCCGGTTTTAACCGGAACTGTGTTTTCAGACACACCACTTTTGTACCGGAACTTGTCCTTTCGGCTACGTTCACACAGCAGGGAAAAGTTCCAGATGTCTGACGGCGGCGGGGGGTGGGGTGGGGTGTAGGATCGGACTTATGTTAAGAAGAAGAAGAAAATATCATTTCTATAGCGCCTCTCAAGATAAAAATCACGAGGCGCTTAAGCATAATTCTGCGCACACGAAGACGCATAAGAGACCTGGATGATGAAGCTCAATGGTTAAAGGAATCACTGAAGCGGTGTGAAGCGCTCCGTCGCGCGTCTAGACGGTACCGTAGGAGGCGAGCTGCCGTGGTTCGCCGTATGCTACAGCAGCGGGCTATCTAGGTGCGCACAGCGTCCCCCGATCCCCTCCTCCTCCCCCTCCCTCTTGTCCGGAACTTTACCTCACCAGTCTGAAGCAGCCACCCTGTCCGTAACAAGTCCGGACCTGTTACTAGGGGCTTCGTCCGGATAAATTCCGGAACACGTTATCCGGATGTTTGTATTCAGACACAAAGGTCTTACGGACAGAGTCCGGAAATTTCCGTTTTTCATGGCCTGTCTGAAGGGGGCTCTAGAGTCCCTTTAAAGCTCCTTTCCGGAGTTTTTCTCTTATCCGATGGCACCATCTAGTGGCTGACAAGCATATCACACAAAAGTCTGTTGCTCAGTTTTTTTAAGATGGCGACTTCACGTTTCTGTTTATAAATGTGCTTCTGTAGCTGACAAACAAGAGCTAAAACATGTTGTTTTACGAGTATTATTCTCATTTCTTGTTGTGTTTTCATATATTTATATTTTAGAGACTTTCTTGTCCGTGAAAAGTTCATCAACTTCGCATCAGCGGAGGTATTTCTTAAATTTGAAGCAAGTAAGCAGCAGTGTAACGCTATTGGTTAGTTCTGGTCGACGCTCCGTTTCCTATTGCACGGAGCTCTGTAGGGTAGGGGCCGTGCTTAGCAAAAAAATACAATAAATTAAATTTCAAACACGTATTGCTTACATTATATCACAGTGCATGATAAGATAATCACTTTTACGGATTTCTGAAAAATCATACATCATTTCTGAAAGGGGAAAACTCCGGAAAGCAGCTTTAACTCCAGGAAAAACAACGTTAACAATCTCAGATCAATCTAGCTCGTTTTTTCTTTCTAAACAACCGAACCGGAACTCTCCACACAACTGGCCACGAACACCCCCTTCAAAATAAAAGTCCAACCATAACAAATCGGAGCCCGTTACACTATTGTAAAACAGTGTAAAGCGTGAAATATATAGCCTATATTTGCGCACTTATAGTAACCATAATTGTAGTTTGAAATGAATTTAAATATCGTGAAACATTTAAATTTTTACTTTATTTTGAAAAGCCACTGGCAGCTACTTCTTATGAGAGTCTGTCCAAAGTAGAGTAGAACGATCTCCCATTTCAACTTCAATATTCATACAAACTGAGTAAAGCAGGAGGCGGGACTTAAACACAGGTTTGGGGTCGGAGAGTGTGGAGCGCGCTCTCACGTCAAACCAGCAACACAAAATAAAATGGCACGGTGAGCACAGATGATCAATAACTGTATTAAAAAAATGGAGAACAGATAGGTGAGCGGAGAAAATATCTTATTTTGAAATATTGGAGGTGAAGTAACATTTCAGGAGCGAATAAGAAGGGGGCGTTCCCGTCTTCAAACAGAAACGCCCCTTTTAGCGGCTGGCCGGATGATATTGTCTCTTTCTCGCTGCTGTAAGGTGCTGGAAATTCTTAATGTTATTGTGATCCCAGCATGTGGAAAACAAAAGGGTCTTTTTTAATGCCTTTGTCAGCTTGATGAGGAAAACTTGAGCTCCACTTTTTGCCCGTAATTCAGTTTGCTACTCGTCCTTTTTGTTGTAGAGGCTCACCCATTGGTGTGTCTTCTCGAGGTTAAATGGGAGTTCAGGACTGGAGAGAAGAGGAGGAGCTTAGCATCTGCTGTAGCTACAGTAATAAATGTGTATGTTTCCATTAGGGCCTTTAATCTGGGAAAATGGTCCTGAAGGGATATTGCCATTTAAAGCAGCAATGAACATTTTTCCCAAACACTCGAGCCTTTAGTAGCTTCTTGAACTCTAATTTAAAATAAAAAAAGTGCCAAGCTCATTCAGACCATCTTTCTGCCTTCTTCTAATATATCAGAATCCTTTCATCACCTCCTTGTTGTTCCCAAAACGCAGTTTTCCACTTTTAACAACAAATATTTAATTATATTTTCATATAAAGATAAAAAAGACATTTGTCTTAAATATTTCATGAATATAGAAATTTCTTTTACAGGTATGTGGTCTCATACTATGACCGTACAAGATTACCAGGATCTAATTGATCGAGGATGGCGAAGGTGAGTTTTCTACAAAATATGATTAAATAAAAAAATAAATGAATCTTTTTTATAAACACTTTAGCACAGCTTCCCCGTTTCTGGCCATATTTCTGCTTTGTCTCTTTTGTATTTTATTTATTTGTGTATCAGGCTTTTGATTTATTCAGTTTATTCAGATTTTCTTATTAACATTCAAACTAAAGCCATGTTCATCAGCACATTTGACCCAGATAAAGTCTGTACGGATGACCCTACCCCAATAGAGCAGAACCGAGTTTGGTGTGCTGTTCTAACCTTTAGAGGTCCTTCACTGAGAAACCTTTTTTTTTATTTATATATTAGAATGTAATCAGTCACTCCAAGTTTAACATGCAGGCAGAACATGAAAATAGTCTCCTACACCTATCTCCTGCATTAGCTTCTGATCTGCGTCACACTGTCACTTAACATTCATGGACTCACTCATCGTGACTCACGACGGGGAAGGCTGTTGTTGGTTTAACGTCCAGGAAACAGCAGAGAACGTCTCTACTAACGGAAGCTAACCGTTAGCATTAGCAACTTCACCACAGAACAGAACTCCTCCAGGCTTGTGTTATTGGTGGAGGTAAAACATCAACATTGCAGAGTAAACAGTTTTGGAGTTGTGTTGTGTTAGCCAATCAGAGGAGAGATGTCCAAATGTCGGGAAACAAGACTCGAAATCCTGAAGCTACTTTCTCCTCCAGATGAATTCCCTGTGCTGATCCAGGTGAATCTAGGGTTGTCACCAGTGGCGGCTGGTGAAAAATATTTTTGGTGGGGCTGTGCTATTTTTTTTTTTTTAAACAAACTTGTGCTTTCTGAGCTTTGTGCACAACTTCACTATTTCCTGAATTAAGCACAGCTCTTTTATTTCCTGTCTTACATCATTGGACAAACTGATTAATCCAGGTGTGTCTGACTATTGGCACGCTGCCTTGCAGACCAAGGTTGAAAAATACTGCATTAAATTGCACATAAAATAACACGACCATAAATGGTAAATAGGCAATGCAAGAGGCAAGTAACAAAAACATTTTGTTTAATTTCAACATTTGAGTGAACACGAAAAATTATGAGCAGGTCACTGTTACAGTAATGGTAGTTAACACCACTTAGACAAAATGCCAGAAATTTACACTGTTAGGACTTATGGAAAGTGGAAACACTTTCATAGGAAATAATGTCATCAGTATCCTCTTACAAATGTCATTTTTCCCACTTTTTGGGACAAATCAGAAATGTTTTATTGTCCCAAAAGCTGGGAAATTTGTTTGCTGCAGCAGAAGTGTAACAAGTAAAATGGAATCAGATTGATGTATGTACAAATTTACTTGAAATACACATTTACATGATTAAATATGTATAATAGGTATGTGTGTTGAAATTAGTTTTTACAGTTATTGCACATTAAACAATGTACATGTTATTAAACAAATGTCCCGGTTTGTGGGACAACCAAGGATTTCTGATTCTGATTGTCTTGTTTACAGAAATGTAATGTACAGCTTACCTCTGCACCCAGCTACTGTTCTCCCTGTCCAAACGTCCTCCGTTTCTTTGTTGGCTGCTGCACTGATGCGCTGCATTCCTCAGTCAGAGAATGAATGGAGTCCCCAATGAGACACAAGTTCCACATCCACCTTCTGTGGATCCCAGCCGTTTTGAATAACAAACACAGAAAGCAAAATAACGCATTAGCGTGATTGCATCCAGCTAGCCACTGCTTCCTGGTGTACCAATTTTGGGAGAAGCGTCGTGTGTACAGTTTACCGTTCTTGTCCTGCTGGCTTATCTTTATGTCGGGCTGATCTGGTCCAAGCTCTTTAACATTAAGTTTTTCCACCATAGTCCTCCTCTCGAACGGATACTGGAGAAGAGACCAAACTGAATTCAGTGGCTGCTGAGATCCGGTATCCTGGGTTTAGGCTCACTGGCGTCCATGTCTGCGTCTGCTCCATGTGCGTCACGAGTCACGACCAAAAACGTGCTGGAGTCGAGACTCTCCGAGTTCTACCGAACACCAACGAAAGCCTTGGCGGTAGCTCTATCGCCCATCATGCTTCTGAAACGTTCTGAAACAACGTCGACGCTGATTGGATACATTCCCATTCCTACCCTTTGATTTTCTTGTCAGCAATTGGACAACTGGTCCCGTCTTGTTTGGGCGATTGAAAAACAGCACACAGCCTCCATCGCTCGGCAGAGACCGGCAGAGAGCAATATATGTATGTATGTATGTATGTATATATATATATATATATATATATATATATATATATATATATATATATATATATATATATATATATATAATATATGATTTATTTTTGTTACAAAACACACAATTAACTTAGAATACGTGATTATTGTTAATTTTATTTATTTATTTTTTTAAAATAAAAATTAAAAACAGTGGGGAAACTGGGAGGGCGGCGCCCTATCGCCCTCTACTGGCCAGCCGCCACTGGGTGTCACAGTGTGAAAATTTAACCTCACGGTTATTGTGACCAAAATTACCACGGTTTTCGGTATTATCGCGGTATTTTTTTAAACGTGTTACATTTTCAGACAACTAAATAAACCCTGTATATCAGGAAAATATTGTCCTCAGTTTGTGTCTAACTTTTGCCTAAACTGTGTTATTTTGTAATTATGTTGTTTATTTGTTTACATTTTTTCCCTTTAGTCTTTAAAATACCAATATTTGCCCATAACTGTCATGTTTTGTCTGTTTGATGCCATCATTTAAAAAATATTAGATCAGATGATACTCAGTACTCAAGTAGCCTTCTAATCAGATACTTTTTTACCCTTACTTGAGTAATAAACCCTATATCAGGAAAATATCGTCCTCGGTTTGTGTCCTTCCAGTGAGCTTTGCAGATGTGGGAAAATGTCATCAGGCAGTAATCGTTGTTAAATTCATAATTATTCTCGGAGAGAGACCAACTCTTATCGGCCCCTGGGAGCCCCGTAATGCATAGCGTCATTTCAACATGGGGGTGTCCGGGACACGGTTTATATGCAGGTAGCGGCGCTGCGGCTGCTTTATGTAGCGACTCGTTGCGTTCTCCCTCAACCCAAATCCTCGGATCACGCATTTTAGCTAAAACGCTAACGTTAGCCTGCCTTGCGTTGACTGTAGAGTTGTGGGTGATGGTCACGCAGATGTGTCATGAGATTTGAAGCGTTGCTGCCTTTCACAGACACTTTTTCTGCACGTGCTGCAAACAGGATAGCCGTCTTCTATCAGCTGTCCCTCGGCATTCTTCAGATATCCAAAAGATGCCCGTACTTCCCACTTTGTCTTCTTTGAGGGATAATAAATGTCCTGAGCGCTGCCGTCTCCTCCTTTGGCCATTATTTCAGCTTTAGCTTGAAGAAAGTTTTGGTTGTAAACAACAAAGTGCGTATATGCCGCCGGCAACTTCAGCAGATGATACGGTGGCTGGTAAGGGTCACTGCGCCTACACCGCAGCCACGGTAAACCCACCAAGATAATATATTTTTTAAAAAATAAGACAGTTATTATTATTATTGTCAACTTTTTTTGCTGGGGTTTACCACTACATCGGTTACCGTGACAACCCTAGGTGCATCTGACCTTTTTTCCCCAGAGTATGACTTAAAGGCATTCATTCCTACTAGAAACCACTGGAAATGTATAAAATATGAGTGAAGGACCTCTGTAAATACCAAATTTCCTCGACCTCCAAGCCCAACTCACAAAAACCTTTAAAGCATCCCAGAGTCTACAAACACATTCAGGTGATGTTTGTGCTCAAATCAATCAAAATGTTTGTTTTGGTGGCATTGGTCACCTTTCTATTGAGGCTTTTCTGTGAATATCTAGAGTAAACAACAACAACAACGACCCTGACATCCCTGTTTTCCATATTTACCAATTGGTAGCCTGATCCTGTCTCTTGGTTTGACTCGGCCCCTGCTCACTAACTTATGGGCCTCATGAATGCAGCAAATGAATAATATTAAAATGCATTTAACAACTAACTTTTTTCTCCAACAGAAGTGGTAAATACGTTTACAAGCCCACGCTGAAGAAGACCTGCTGTCCACAGTACACCATCAGGTGGTTGTTTTTACTCATCTGTTTCCTCTAACCCTGCTGCCGTCGCAACTTTCTCCTTGTTTCAACCGTTTTCCAACTTTTTCCTGTGTCAAGATGTCATGCTCAGAAGTTTCAGCCTTCCAAATCCCACAAGAAAGTACTGAAGAAGATGAGCAAGTTCATATCCCAAGGGGAACTGCCAATTGGACGAGAAGACGGTGAGAAGATCAAACTTAAGTCCAGAATGCAATATTTTGTTACATTTAGGCACAACCCTATCAGCCTCGTGGCTGTGTGCTGCTCAGAGTTTCTGTAAGAAATATTGACTTTCTGTCTGCAGAGGAGCCAATGGACTCTGTGTGGAGTGAGGCTGGTCCACGGGAACCAACTAAAGCCTGCCAGTCAGACGTGACGTGTGCCGATATCACAGATATTCATCAGGAAGTACCAAAGTGTCCTCCTGTTGTAGAAGTTCAGGAGGAATTAGGAGACTCTTCAGCTTCAAGCTCTGAGAGCTCACGGAAAGATCCGGTGTATCTACCTAAACCAGGTACTGTTCCCCTTCAAGTGACGACAGTCAGTTTTGTCACTGTTAATATTAAAGCGGTCCTAGAATTTAAGACCACTGTCTAAAATATAATATTATTATATTTTTATTATTATTACCTTGTCGTTAAATCAAAGCAGCTTGGCATGTACCTGAGAAACGCTGTTTTTTGTTTTTTTCGGGCCGGTGTTACTCGTTGATCACCTGCTGCTGATGAGAGGATTTCTCCTGTCAGGAACAGGTGACCTGCTGCCAACCCTAACCCAACAGGCTTCTGTTCCTAGAAACACTTTCTATTCCCAGACTGTAGTGACCTGTTATTTATAATTTTATAATTAATGTTAAAGGGACTATAAGGAAGTTTGACAGTCAAAACATGTATAGAAATAATAAATGTCTTCTTCATACATTCTCCTGCAATGCCCTGGTCCTGTAGAAAGAGCCCTGGCATTTTTACTGTGATTGCCTGTTTTTCTGTAAAATCACAGAAAAAGAGAGATGCTCGGGTCGAGCAGGCTGCTTCATGCGCGTTCACGCTCAGGCATCGCCCGTAGCATTTGCTATCAGTAGCTTTAGCAGCAGAGAGAGAGGCAGTGCCACTTTGTCGCTGTTCCTAACGCCTAGTGACAAAGCTAGCTACATTTCTGAGGACCCTTAGCTACTTTCTGTAGAACGTTCTTCTAGATATTTCCTGCAAATTAGCAACAAAATAGCCATTTTCACTCCGAACCGTTCTTTGGTTCGACGTTGTTTCAGCTGTCATCAAGGATATAAAAGTTACAGATACTGTAAATGTTACTAGAGTGTAGCTCACCTTGTAAGATGTCTGACTCCCGTGCAGAAGACTTGGGTTTGATTCAGGATGTGAACATAGTTCATTTAGAGTTTCTTTTTTACATTAATGGTATATTTTTTACAGTAAGATGCCCAAATTTTTATTTGAGACTCGCCGAACGGCATTGAATTCACAGATAAATCAGACTAAATCAACTTTCATTTTGGAACAATTTTTTAAGCAAGGGAAGGGAATGATCTGAGCATGCAGGAGGACTGACCCATCATAAACCTTTGTCGGCTGTGCTGAAGAGAAAGCTACAGAACCAAATTATTTAATTAATTAGCTGCTCGTTCTCCTGTCCTCTGTCCTCCGGGCCACGCACACACACACACACACACACACCACACACACACCAACCACACACACACCACACACACACACACACACACACACACACACACACACACACACACACACACACACACACACACACGGGACTGTCTCAGCTGTTATTTTCGTTAAGGAGTGTGCACGTACATCATGCGTGCCTCGTGCACGAGCCTACTATTGAAGCTGCCGTTACGCTTTTGGCCTGAGGGGGCAGTCGCGAGCATAAAAATTCAAAACTCCGTAAAGTCCCTTTAAGTGAATGCACTAAACCCCAGAGGTGTGACCAAGTTACTGCTTTGCAAGTCACAAGTCTTTCCAGTCAAGTCTCGAGTCAACCAAGTCCAATGTTGTGAAAGTCCAAGTCAAGTCCTATTCTTTAACTTAGAGTTTTCTAGTCATGATCAAGTCATCTGTCCAACTTCAATTTAATGACGATGATAATAAATAAATCCCAGAAGTAAAGCTTCATTTATTTGCTCAAACAAGCAGGAAGTGCAACAGAAACTGATTATAAACAAAGTGCTGCTGCGTTTAGCAGAACATCACACCCAGAACGAAGGATTTATGATTTTTGTCCATGTCGTGCCCCTTTTGTGCTAAAATATCAAATATGCTCAAGTCATCATCAAGTCAACAGATGCAAGTCGCAAGTCACTGGCGTTCAAGTCCGAGTCAAGTCGTAAATATAGACTTTATCAAGTAGAGTCAGAAGTCCTTAAAATAATGATTCGAGTCCATGTCGCGTGTCTCGATTCCACACCTCTGGCACACCCACAGGTGATGGAAAATACGATTAAATAAGCCTGAATAACTTCCCCCACAGCTCAGCTCTGTTAGAAATAAGCAGATGTCTGCTAAAGATGGACAATATTAAACATAAAAAGTGTTCACAGACCACTGATCTTTTAATGAAGAAACAATGTTAATCATTTTTAATTTTAATGTTGATTTTATTTCATTTCTAAGTTTTGGATGTCTGTGAACATTACAGAATATACTGATTGGTGTAAATGCTACACACTATTATTAACAAGCCTGGATGTGTTTTGGTCTTATGTATAAAACTAGCGCCTAAAGCCCTGCAGCTATACTTAGTTTCTATAAACACCACCAACAAATACATAACAGCTGATTGGTTCCTTGGTAACTAGTGACATCAGTAAAGTTCTGGTACTGGGCAGCATGGATGAATCAGAGGATTTTGCTGTAGTCTGTGTTCAAAATGGATGAAAGACGGGACAGGATATGTAATCAAACAAATATAATATTGTAATACATGAACATGTTAAGATGCTTTATCACACATTCTCACCAGCCTGTAACTCAACTTTTTTATTCTCAAAATGCACCAGACTGATGCTTTTAAATATAAAATGTCATATTTAGTTTATTTATTACGTAAACTCTACTTTTTGCCAGTAGATGTCGCTGTCCACCCATATTAAACTCCTCCATGCAGCAGCCCGAAGGATTAGTTCATTGTTGCTTTGCTATTTTTTTGTTTTTAGGACTGTCTGTTTTGGTCTTGTCTTTCGGTTTGTTGTCTTCACTGTCCTGCACAGGATGTCGTCACTGCCAGGTTGTTATAATGGATTAATAACGCACACATAAAGAGATAATAACCCATTAGTCACATAGAACGGAGATTCTCACAAGTGACTTTGTTTCCCAACATCTCAAAAAATTAACACCCATTAATTAAAATCTCAGGAGAGCGAGAGCTTGGTGCTGGCGGGAGTCGACCCAGTGTGGTTCTACTGAGCCGGCGTCAGCTCCACAGCTCTGTTACGGCGTCAGAGTGACGAGCCTTTTCAGCAAAAGCGGAAGCCGGAGGATTTACTATCACCCCCGCCCCTCAATTTACCTTCAACTGAAAACACCTGGCCATATATTCCCTCTGTTTTTATGACTGAAGGCTTTATAACTGTGGGGAGGCTCCAGCTCGAGAAAACTCGACTCCCCACACCTCCTGTGCAGTCTCCGCAGAACAAGTCGATGCAAAAACGGAAGTGGAATCTGGTTTAATTACAGTATTTTTACAGAAATGGCCCATATATAGATCAGGATTTTATGAATGCTCACACACGGCAGCTTCCTGCTCCCACAGAAAGCAAATTGGGACTTTTTACGTGTTTACATGAAAGTCAGCAGTCGTTTTTAGATGGTTTACACTAAAATGTTCTTCAACATGTCCTGAACTTTCTGGAACTGGAGTGCGATCATCTGTTTTCAGTAGGAAGTCATCTGTCAGACTTGATCCTCACTAGTGGTACACACTGTCCTGAGTGTGTGACACTAAAAGGGAAAGTCTACGGTTTCTGTTGGAGAGCACGTAGATGAAATTCAAAGACATTTGAGAGAGAATCCCGGTTCAGACCTCCTTTTGTTGGTCACGCAGTCGAGAGGAGAAAGTTGGTCAGCGAGCTGATGGTGGCAGCTGGCACTAGTGCAAGCAGGAAACAGCCATCACTTCCTTATTGCTCCAAACAGGATGTGGGGGTGTAAACTGTTGACATAGGATGCCAGGAGACCTGCAGGGCTTGGCTGGAGCTCAAGAAGTTGTGGTGGGGAGGAGGAGGAGAATGAGGGGTGAGGACGGGAAGGGGGAGTCGCAGGGAGAAACAGAGATTTGGATGGTGAGTTTTTCTGAATGAAACCAAACAATCTCAGATAGATGTATACATTTTTGTTTGCATCTTTTTATTCACAGAAAACAAAAATGTTCTGTTTGTTGTTTCCATTTCTTCATTATAGATGTACGCTAGCTAGCTGGGTCACATTCATGCACTCTACGTCATGTAGATAAAGATGAGTAGAGTCAGACTTAATGATCATAACTAAAGATTCATGTTCTGAATCAAAGATTCAAGCTGGAGAACAGGGTTAAGTGCCTTACTAAGGGTACCGTATTTTGGTCTGCTCGGGGACCTGCACCTGCTGATGACATCACACTACGCCAACGCAACCTAGACAAAATACACAGCACACCAATTTTTACCCAGCTAAGCGGTAAAATTAATATTACTCTGCCAACAAAGCTCTCAAAATAATTCATATGTGAACTTTTGCATGCATTTTTATAATTAATATCCTTGAATAAGTATTCTTCTGTACACACCATTTGTTTGTATGTTTTTTTTTTTGACATGTTCAATAAAGTTCTTTTAAAATAGCGTCTCACTTTGAGGGAATTCCCAAAATCTAATTTCTCCCATGTGAAAGAATGAATTTGAGTATATATACATTTATTTATTAATGGTGCGATTTATTGGACCAAGTATCAGTCACAACAGTAATGATGAATTTCTTTGTAAATGTCAGCCCTTTTTCCTACGAAGGAGTGCTACAACCTGCAGAAACCACAACCCCTGGTGGATCTGGCTAACAGAGCACAGTATGTGCTCACGTCTGGATCAGCCAATCGCATCAGTCCAAGTATTGGTTCACTGAGTAAAAAGTCAGAGCATAGCGAGAAAAGTGGACAAGTCCAGAAAAAAAGAGGACAGAATCATCAACGCAGTCCAGCGGCTTCGGATAAGTGTTTTTGAACTCTAAATTGGAAGTTAATGTTGGACAAAGCTCAGTTCACTTTTATAAACACAAACAGTTATCGTCAAAGGAATCACAGGTGTTGGACTGTACCATTTTAGGCACAAGTGTTGGACTGTACCATTTTAGGCACAAGTGTTGGACTGTACCATTTTAGGCAGGATACTGACAACTTCAGCTAAAGTGACTGGGCTTCTAAGGGTGCTCGAAAGCCTTGAATAGACTTGACAAGATGCTTTTAGGATAAATGTTAGCTGAAGTCTGTTTTGAAAAGATAATTTTTACTTCTTTGATGGAGGTGAAGTATAAGTTCTGAGCATATTTGTGCCTTCATGGATGCCCGTCACAATTAAGGTGCTGGAAAATCTTGAACTCACCTTGAAACTGCCTGAAAAAGCTCGAGTTTAAATTGGAATAAATCTAAGAAACCCAAATAAGAGCATTGCTTTTATTTATTTAAATAAATGTGAGACTTTGATCTTCCAGAAGAAAAAAGTCCATAAACGTTTTTTTCCCCTCTTCTGTTTCCATGTTTGGGTTCCAGGGAAGGGAGCGGATCCAAACCGGCCACCATGTAGGAAGGCTAAAGACTTAAGGAAGGAGCGCCGACTTCAAAAGGATCAGATTAGACAACATGCTGATGTTCCCAATCCCAATCCCACTCGAAGCAACCAGCCTAAATCATTAGAGGACTTCATCAGGGAGTCTTTGGGGGATGACGCCTCTCATCAGCTCGAGGTGAGCAGAAATCATGAAGTTTCTGCCTTTCTCATCTCTTCTTCGGAACACTAGTCTGTCATTAGGAAGTAGTTCTTTTGGTTTAGCCTTCACTCACCGCGCTGCTCGTCATGCGTTAGCTGAGAGCTCCACGGCCGCAGTGACTTCACCATGAACAGAGCTGAGGTGCACCAAGTTTGAATTGGACCAAATGACAGGTGCACCACTTTAACTGATGACCGTTAATCCACTAAGCTGTTATGAAAGGATGGAGAATGGAACAGTTGGTCTCTGGTCTCTGTCCCCCTGAGACCAGCTCGACAACTTCCCAACCAGTTAAAGTGATTTTTAAAATAAATTTGCATGCAGTTTATCTAATCTGGTTTCCCTCCACAGACCAAAAGCATGCCAGTTAGGTTGGCATTCCTAAACTGTCCCTGTGAGTTTGTCCTGGGTGTCCCCACTAAAGACCCAGTCGGTGCTGGAGGCGGACACCAGCTGCCAACTACCCTACTGGGGTTTAAACCAGGATTTCACTGAGCTGTTCAATGTTGCCGTAAAGTCCACAACTTTTTCGCTGGAATCACCGGTTAGCTACATCACGTGGGGCTCATGAGATGTCAAACACGTTGTGATATTCTGGAAAAACGTCTTGCTGCAGTTTTAGCCTGATTTATACTTCTGTCTGTGTCGGTATGAAGACACTCAACACCATTATGCGTGGGCGTAAGGGCTCCGGCGGTCTCGCAGAGGCTGACGGAGACATGCCCAACCTTTTAACTATTCGTGGAAAGCGACGGAGACGGCGAGCTTGAGGCTGGTCAGGACGCCGCTTCCTTTAAAGTCATCAAAAGCACCGCCATTGTCCCTTTCAAAAATAAAACCGTATTTGGCAGCAGCCACGGAACAGATGGGAGAAGGCCTTGTGGAAATGTCCAGAAATATGAACGTTTATTCGCCCGTGACTGAAGGAGTACGGAGATACGCAGCAAGCATTTTAATCATGGACGGGAAACGTGAGTTTAGAGGTGCCGATCGCACGAAGAGGTGCAGGAGAATGAAGGAGAAATTCATCTGTCCTAAAAAGTCTCTGAAATACATAAAAACAATGTAAAGACAAGAGTAAATACACTATCTTGGACCAGATATGTGCCTGTAAGGCAAAGAAGCTCAATTACCGTAAATCCTCTAATACAGGCCGGTATTCAATTAAAGGCCGGGTCTCCAATTTTGGCCGGTGTCAAAGTCAGCGGAGGTAAATAATGGCCGGTCTCTTATTGTGGCCGGATGGAATGTGGTAACACGCAAGTACGAGCGTCCCAGCAGCAGAGTTATAGTTCCCAAATCAACCAGCAGGAGGCAGTAGGGGTTCACGCAGACCTTCAGTAGGTTTTTTTTCAACGCTTTGTAACGCTACAGACATGATCCTCTATCATGCTCCTACCACACAGAGTCACGGTGTCAGTTAACCATGCTAATTCAACCCGCTCCACAGAACACACATCACCTTCCCTGTGGCTTACATAACACTCACACAACACGCAAATCAGCACATAGGAACTAGCAGAACGATAGGAAACACATATAACACAATACCCAGAATGCACCTGGCTTACAACCCCAGCCAGGTCATTACACTATCAAGAGAACGTGCTGATTACACTGCAGAACACTCTGGAGAGCAGCAGTAGGGGGTGTATGAACTACAGTAATCCCTCGTTTATCGCGGTAGATGCGTTCCAGACCTGGCCGCGATAGGTGAAAATCCGCGAAGTAGGGACTCCCAGCATGCCCCTCGCGGGGATTCCCTCCACGTCGCACCTACGTCACAAACCGCGGCTATAAACCAAACGGAAGTCGTCTTTCCAGCTCACCACTCAGTCATCGTTTCTTCAGATTCATGATCAGAGTTTCCAACCTACCAATCAATCCAACGAACTATCAGCTCATAGTAAGTTATCTTACTTACTTCTGGAAAGCCCGGCATTTCCGTGTCACTTCGTTGACGCTCGAACGCTCGGGGGTTTCCTAGAGCAGCCGGTGTTGTGCCATAAATCGACTCGCTGCCAAAAAATGATTAGCCACTAAAGAAAGGAAGGGGAAAAAAATCAAATCGCTGGAGAATTGTTTATTTACATTTATACAACGTTTACATTCAATACAGGGCGCCATTTTACATAGTTTATTTATTTTTTAGTATCAAGGCTGTAAAGAAAGCCAGTTCTTACCACAAACCATTTTTCAATAGCAAATATTGCAAAAAGGATTAATATATCCTCATTGTGAACGTTTAAGACAAATAGCAACACTTAAAACAACTTCCGAACTGGAAAAAACTAAGCTAATCATTTTTTGGCAGTGAGTCGATTTATGGCACAACACCGGCAAGCAGGGAGCGCTCAGCTGTTTTCGCGGTCGGTAGATCTGCCTCCTGAGCACGGCCACAGTAACAATCAGGTGTCGCCACCTCAAAAACTAATTTAACACGCGATCGTTCATGTCAGTTCATTTCTTTTAATGTTTTCTGTCTTTTATTTGCGCCTGATGCGTTTCGCTGCATGCTGTGGAGTGGGGCGCTGCGGGCATCACCTTGTCCTCCGACGCACCGATCACTGATACGGCCGCCAAACAGCGAGCGCTCCGCTGTTTTTGCGGTCGGTAGATCTTTTAGAACTGCAGTTCAAAGGTAACTCATGAGGTGAATATATATGAACCCAGGTAGCAGTTTTTCTTTAGGATTGAGAGGAGATGCAGGAAGATAATAAACAGACAGGACAGAAAAATAGTCAAATAAAAACAAGTTAGTTTTTGTACCTGGTGGTTGCAACAAACAGGCACCGTTGAAGGTAATCAGAAGTGAGGAACAGAAAATGAAATAATTATTTTAATGTTTAGAGCAGCAGGAACTCCGAGAGGCTGCAGGCGCATCAGTGAGTTTGCGGCTGCTGCGCAGGGGGAGGGGGGAGAGGGCTGAAGCAGGGGGAGGGGGGAGAGGGCTGAGGCAGAAACTACCGTTGTTAAAAGAAATGTGTTTAACTTTGAAAATGTGGGCGCAATTTTAATTGTCAAAGACTCCAGTGGACCATTAGTTCATTTTGCTCAAATAGAAATAGAGGCCTGCCTCTAATACTGGCCCTCCTTCCAATAAAGGCCTGGAGCTTGATGAGCTTGAGTCAAATACAGGCCCGGGCCTGTATTAGAGGATTTACGGTATGTCCCTGGTCGTTCCTGATTTAGTCGTTCAAAGTTATGCTTTTAAAAACGGTAAATTACGTGTTATGAAATAATTTATCTAGAATGTTATTGTTGTTGAAGGGAATAAAAACTTGTGTTACATAAAACTGCAGAGATTAAAGGGACATTTGTTGTTCTTTTGGTTTCATGGTAGGCTTACTTTTGCCTTATTTAGGATTCTTTTCATGTGTTCATTTTCTTTCCGGTAATTGCTGTCGTGTCTAAAATAAGTGATCCCGCCAAGGTGCTTTTGGCAGCTGTTACGTCTCCGACATGAGTTGGTAAAATGTGAAGGATGGGGATAACATAAAAACTGGCGGCGGAGTTTAAAATGGGTTTATTTGTACAAAAAGGTATTAAAAACACAAGCAAACAGATGGCGAGCATTATTAAGATAATGCTAAACTAAAAACACTCTCAAAAAGGTTAACATTAAAACAGCAGTTACAACATTAAAAACACCTGGTTAAAACTTATTAAAAGTTTCACCAAAACAGAAGGTGTTTCTAAATCCACAAAGTTGATAAAAGTTCTAAAACAATTCATTGACATAAAACACCTGGTTAAAACTTATGATTAAAGTTTTACCGGAACAGAAGGTGTTTTAAAAACTTAAGTCAATAAAATTGCAACAAACGAAGTTAACCTTAAAAACCAACGAACACAAGATCCCACAGGATCGCTCAAGAGTTTAACTATAAAAGTTAAATCATCAAAACGAAGGCTCGAACGAACAAAGGGGTTAAAATAAAACAAATCATGGAGGACAGCAGAACCCCTGCACTGCTGTCTCCCAGACTGCTGAAGGCTCAGCCTTTTTATCCTAGGTGTGGCTCATCAGGAGGATTCAGCTCAGCTGTGCTCCTCAGCAGCCTGGAAGAGAGGAGGAGGAGGGGCGGTGTCCAGTCAATCACCAGAGCTGGGTGATCCTGGCTGCTTTTCCCCTCTTCAGGCTGGCAGCCGTGACAGCAGCTAAAGAGGACAACTACAGTGTTGAGGAGAGGTGGTAAATGTTCAGCTGGGCGGTGATTTTCCACCACCAGGGTTCAGTATAATAACACGATGCTGAGCTCCGAGGCTCTGTAGGAAACAGGAACTGTCCATCTTCTGTGCAATAGTCCCAAAGGTTTTTCCGACTTTCTTATAAATGTTAAAAAACTAAGTAAAAACGGAATTAATCAAAGTTAAACTTGGCTTCTGCTGAGAACGGGCAGATTATATAATCTATGTTGATGAAACATCTCCTAATCTGGATCAAAGTGTCAAAATAGACAAAAGTTTAGATTTGGATTCTCTGGTTCCTTACGAGTGTTTTGGTTCTGATGAGAGAGGGAGCGAGAGAGGCCATTTTTAATCCAAGTCAAACAAACCTCAGGTTCAGCATCCCGCTCTTCCCACAGATTCATTTGGCCCCGCCCCTAGGGCCGACAGAAGTTTCCAACTGAAGAGGCGTCTAATTAAAAGTGGAGCGGCAGGATGACGGTCTCAGCCTGTGTCACATTAGTGACACCCAGATGACTTGTTTCCTTTCTAAGGGTCTTCCTGATGCTCTCCGCTCTTCTTTATAGCATTGCACCAATCACATAAAAAAGTGAATTCTGTCACGATACGGTAGGAGGAGGTCGGACCCAAAATGCAGAAACCCAGAACGACTCGAGGCAGGAGAGGCTGTAAGAAAAAACTTCCTTTTATTAAGGAGGGTGAGCAAAATCCAAAAACCTGAGAAACCAGAGGGGGACCAAAACAACGCTGACAACATCAATGGACCGACAACACAGAGAGACACAGGCAGGGTATGTCTACAGACGCTGGGTGATAGGAGACGAGGGGCAGGTGTGTGGGAAATGGGCACAGGCGAAAACGATGAACTAAAGCCGGGCGGACACTGTGTGACTTTTTCACTCGTAGCACTCAGCTTCAGCTCAAACTGTACGACTTCCTCGCAGGGCAGATCTCACGAGTCATGCGCTCACACTGCACGACCCAGTTCTCGCATGCGACCCGACTGCTCACACTGTACGTCTGGTAGCAACACGTCGGCCCTAAAAATGTGCTAAAAATAGCAGTTTTTACTCAACACGTCTGACTTTTTTGTCTTGTTTTGCCTGTTGTCCTTCGGGAGTGCTGCAGGAGGACACACAGGGATTTATGGGGGTTGGATGAGGAAAACGAAATAAAGAAAGTAAATCTGTGTTTTGTGATCAGTTTAATTTGACATGAACACGACAAACACGCTTTCTTGACAATCTTTGTGAGTAAAAAACGTGTAGAAATAAAAACAAACAACGTGTGTTATTAGGGAACAGCGGGGAGCGGCGTTGATGCAGGATTGTGCATGCGCCGTGAGCGGTTCTGATACTTTTTGGGTCGCAGCCGCTCGCAGCGCCGCTTCAACAGTGCGATACCCTCACGAGGGACGAGCAAAATATTAAACACGCCAGAAGTCCGTGCGAGCTCACGATTGCTGATCGGCGGCTGGTCACGTGGTGTTAATCGCCTCTCGTAACCCCTGTACACTACACGACCGCTCGGCGCAAAACTCGCCCCGATGTCGTGGATTCTCGCACGACTGGAAAATCGGCTCAAAAGAGTGAAAAAGTCGCACAGTGTACGCCCGGCTTAAGGAGAAGCAGAAATAAGCAGAGGAACAAACCAAATGTAATCCTGAAAACCAAAGCTACTGAAATAACCAAACTAAACTAAAAACATAATAGAAACAAAGACGCAGGGCGATCTAAAAATAATAAAATGAATGATCTAAGTGGGGAAAGGAAACACACACTCTAAAGGAGACAGGAGAACCAAAAGGTCGGGAGAATGGAGAACGTGAGGGAAACCAGGAGGGAGCTGGGGACAAATTCAGCCTCTTTTTACGGTTTAAGACAGTTTAAGGTTTCTGCTTGAAGTTGACAGGATGACCTCAGATTTAATCACCTCTAGTTTAGCCGCCACTCAGGATGTGACTTCTGATATTGATGTGCTGGTGAAAGCAGGTTTCATATCAAAGGGCAACATGAATTATTAAAATAGCCCAAATTAAAATATTGGTTTAAAGCTCTGCTGTGTAATAACTCTGCTCTTGGACAACATGGTGAAGTCACTGAAATGAGCTCATAAATGGCTGAAAGCAGACGTTTTAGGCAGATGGGAACAAATGCTGTAAAGAAATGTTGCTTTCATAAATATAAATGAAACCATTTTCATATGTAGGTTGAAAAAGTGAGGTCATAGAAGATGGTTTGGTTAGACTGAGCACAGCAGCGCGGAGGTCTGTGGCTGCTGTAGTCAACCCAGGAAGTGTGGAGCGGCAGACGAAAGGCACATCAGGCTTTTCCTCCCTTTCAAAATCAGAAGCTGTCCAACTGCGCCATTATCTGAGCCTTGGCAGAAATCTGGACAGGTGTGGTTGTCGTATAGGAAATGTGGCCAAAAAGCCACTTCTCCAACATGGAAACGAACCCAATTTACTCGGCTGTGCAAAAAAGCATCAGGAACCGAGGCGGCGGCAGGTGTTCTGGGTTGATGAGTTCAGAATGAAATATTTGGCTTCAGCAGAAGGAAATTTGTTGACCAAAATGCTGTAAAGTAGAACGATAATGACGGCCTGCAGGCAGCAGAGGAGCTTGGTGAAGGTTTGGTCTTTAATCATCTCCTCAAAGCAGTTGCCACCAGAGTGACGAAATTCATAGGGTCCAGAAGAACCAACTTCAGGGTAATTTAGGAGTCTTGGTAGTGATGTCATGGATCCCGTATCCCTACATCAGAGTGTGTCTGACTGCATGGTGGAGCGATTGGAGACCGAACAATCCTCCCAAGATCTGTGGTTGGATTTGTAAAGGTGTGGAACACTGAACACCCATTTTTAATTATTATTTCTGATTATAATTAATCATGAGTTTTTCATGCAGGCTGAACATGACAATGGTCTCCTACACCTACCTCCTGCATCAGCTTCTGATAGAAAACAGACGGTGAAACTCCAGGATTAGAAAATCCTGACAGATTTACGTCACGCTGTCACTTAACATTCATGGACTCACCCGTCTGGACTCATGATGGGGGAAAGCTCTTGGTTTAGCGTCCAGGGAACCGCAGAGAATGTCTCGACTAGCAGAAGCTAACTGTTAGCATTAGCAACTTCACCACACAGCAGAATTCCTCCAGGCTTGTGTTATTTGTGGAGATAAAATATCAACATTGCAGAGATGACGAGTCAGTGGTAGTCGTGTTGCTGTTAGCCAATCCGGGGCGAGGTGTCCAAATATCAGGAAATAAGACTTCAAATCCTGGCGCAGAAGCTCAGCTGCGATGTGGGTCACTGCTACTTCCTGGAAATGGTGCTCTGGTATATGTTTCCCCCCAGAGAACGACTTGCAAGGCATTCGTTCCTACTAGAGACTGCTGCAGATGTATTGATTACACGAGTGAACCACACCTTTAAGATCAGCCAAGTTCCTCTTGAAAACTAAACCCGTTTACCTGAGGGAGCTGAAGCTGATTGAGATTTGTTTTCTGCTGCTCGGTAAAAATAAAAAGTTGTGAAAGCGTTCTTGCAGCATAGTCATCCCACACCTGCCTAAAGCTTCTGCACATCAACATGTTATAGTGATGTTTTCTCCTGTAAATAAAACCTGCTGTGTTGGCGTCGCCTTTTGAATCTGCAGGTTTTGTTTGTTTTCTGTCTCTCCTCTGTTTCTTCACACTCTTACCTTCATTTTCTGTTTTTTATTATCACATTCACTACGTGTTCCTCTGGTTTTGATATTAACTCTTTATCTGCCCATATTCTTTTCGAAGGTGAGGCTAGTGCGCTCCAATCCCCCTAGCCCGCAGTTCAAAGCCTCTTTCGACGCCTCCTACCAGGTGTACAAACTCTACCAGATGGCCATTCACAAGGATCCTCCTCACAAACCCTCCGAGAGCCAGGTCAGAGGGTGGGGGTCATAGGTCAACTCTCTTTTAACCAGCGAGGGCCAGCAGCTCTGGGATTCTTTTTGGTTCCTTTCAGGACTTTGTATCTTAATCTAAAAATAAAAAAAAGATAAATGCTTAGAAAATATTTGGATTAAAAGGAGTTTGCTTGCTTTTTTCTCTCAATAACTTATAACGTGGGATTTATTGGGATTTCTTTCCATAATTTTCCCCACTTTTTAAACAAAGTTTAAATTCTGGTCTCTCGCATGTAAAATAGATTAAATTTAATAGAATTTTTTGGCTTAAATTTAACATTACCATGTGGTAAGCATGCTGGGATTAAATAATTTGTATGAATGTGAGTTGGAACTGAAGGAGAAATGTTTCCATGCAGCAGGGTTGAGAACGGCGTTTCTCCAGCTGAGTCGTGTCTCGAGTGTGAGGAGGCCGTTTGTCAGGTGAACCCTCCCGTGTTGTCCATCAGCATCTTTCTTCCAATTATCCCGCGTATCCAAACTGGAATCTAATTCAGATCTTGTTGTGAGCTTTTTGTGCGTGAAATATCGTTTAATATCTTTCTAAAAAAAATCTGTAGCTGGGTTAACCTAGCTCACTCGAGGATTCAGGATCACACCGGCGTCAAGTAGCTGACCTGTCTGAGGAACCTGTGGTGAAAGCGGGGTAGTGCACTAGCCTCATCCTCAAGCGTTTCACCAGCCTCCTAGAATCTGAGTTTTCCTTGTGCGAGACTTTCCTGCTGCTTTCAGCTCCCCTTTGGACTCATGACCGACGCGCTCGTTTTCCATTTCAAATCAAGCCTGTAACCAATCACAGCCAGTGTAATCCTTGTCTATCTTCATAATTGCCCTTCCACATCCTCTCCTTCACCCCTTGTGCTCGAAGGTGAGGTTAGTGCCCGTGAACTTTGAGGACCCTCAGTTCGCAGTGTCCTATGAGCAGTCGGTGGCGCTGTACGCCCGCTACCAGATGGCCATTCATGGTGATGACCCCAGCGAATGTAGTGAGAGTGAGGTACTGCATGGTTATTATTCTACACATGTGTACTTAATTCACGTATCTGTATTTGGTCTAATTTAGCTCCTTAGCTTGTTGGTATGAAGGGAAGTTTGTACTAGGGCCGCACCGATGTTGATGTCAGATATTTATACTGCTGTCATGGTCGATAACTGACATTTACTGATATTATTAATATATTTGTCTACACTTTCCGTACCATGTCAATGCAACCAAATTGTCTGTCAAATGCCCAAACAAACACTACACCCCCACCCCAAATAGATGCAAACTGCAGCAAGATGAAAATGAACTTGTCAGTTTTGCTTCTCAAACCACTTCTGTTATGTTAAAAAAACATCGGCTCATACCAACATTGATGCCGACATACCGTGCCTCCCTAATTCCGTTACAGATGTGACATTTAGACCAACAAATCAGTTAAAATAAAGACGTAGAAGAAGCAAAATGTTCTAAATTACTGAGCATGTATAGCTGCTTTTATTTCTTCACTTTATGCATAAGAAACATTTATATCGTCTAGTCAGGATACAGGGATCCTGGACAGCCTGAGAGAGCTTTTTGTCCCTCTGGGCTGGAAAAACAGCCTCCTCCACACACTCCTGCCAGCAGGCTGCTGTAAATTCACTAAACCTTCTAGCTTGTAAAAGTAAGGTAATTATTAAATAATGGAAGCTGTCAGATTGGGCAGACTGTGGCAGATTTTTTCCTGGTGCCATAATGCCAGCGCTTTTAAAAGTGTGTGTGTGTGCGTGCGTGCGTGTGCGCGGCTGGAGTTAATGACCATACAGTAATAGGATAGTTTAGGAGTGACACCTAGAGCATTTATATGTAATATAAAGGTGTGGAACTGCACCAACAACTGTGCTGTTTGTTGAGTTTTTGGAAAGGAAAGTAATTTTTTTGTTGAATTTGTTTTCCATGTTGGGTTCTTGCTGAATGTAGTGTTGTGTAAAAGCTCCGGGTGAACTAAGGTTGTGTTAATTACTCTTTAAAGGCAAGCCTTCTTATTTGCTTGGAGATCTGTGCAGTAGTAGTGATTTTAAACTACACCATCATGTGCGTGGCATTCATTACAGCTTTCATTGTGTGATGAAGATGGACAACAGTTTAATTTTCGTTCCTTTTTTTCTCGTGCCCTGTCTGGCTGTAAAGCAATCGGAACTGATGTCCGAGTGCTAAGAACAAACCTTACAGTATAACGCCCGGAACACACCTGCTGCGAAACGGATCACTCACGAAGTTCGCGTGCTGCCCGTTGCTCCTCTGTTCACATCAGGCGAGAATTTCCGATGAGCGCTTCTGCTCGTGCATTCCGTTTTCCAGGTAAACCTTCAGGCCACATTCATCGGTCCCTCGATTGCAACCAGTCGTCCTGTCCTTGCAGTTGAAAAACATCCCCACAGCATGATGCTGCCACCGCCATGCTTCACTGTGGGGACTGTATTGGACAAATGATGAGCAGTGACAGGTTTTCTCCACGCATCCGCTTAGAATTAAGGCCACAACTTTCCATCTTGTTCTCGTCAGACCAGAGAATCTTATTTCTCACCATCTCTGGGTCCTTCAGGTGTCTTTTAGCAAACTCCACGCACCCTTTCACGTGTCTTGCACTGAGGAGAGGCCTCCAGTGGGTCACTCTGCCATAAAGCCCTGACTGGTGGAGGGCTGCAGTGATGATTGACTTCCTACAACTTTCTCCCATCTCCTGACTGTATCTCTGGAGCTCAGCCACGGTGAACTTTGGGTTCTTCTTTTCCTCTCTCACCAAGGCTCTTCTTCCCTGGTAGTTCAGTTTGGCCAGGCAAGCAGCTCTAGGAAGCATTCTGGTCATCCAAAACGTCTTTTATTTAAGGATTTTGGAGGCCACTGCGCTCTTAGGAACCTTAAGTGCAGCAGAGATGTTTGTGTGACCATAGCCAGATCTGTGCCTTGCCATCATTCTGTCTCTGAACTCTTCAGACAGTTCCTTTGACCTCATGATTCTCATTTGCTCTGACATGCATTGTGAACTGTAAGGTCTTAAGCCGGGCGTACACTGTGCGACTTTTTCACTCGTACTACTCAACTTCAGCTCAAACTGTACGACTTCCTCGCAGGACAGATCTCACGAGTCATGTGCTCACACTGTACGACCCAGTTCTCGGAGGCGACCTGACTGCTCACACTGTACGTCTGGTAGCAGCACGTCGGCCCTAAAAATATGCTAAAAATAGCAGTTTTTACTCAACACGTCAGACTTTTTTGTCTTGCCTGTTGTCCTTCGGGAGCGCTGCAGGAGGACACACAGGGATTTATGGGGGTTGGATGAGGAAGACGAAATAAAGAAAGTAAATCTGTGTTTTGTGATCAGTTTAATTTGACATGAACACGACAAACACACTTTCTTGACAATATTTGTGAGTAAAAAACGTGTAGAAATAAAAACGAACAGCGTGTATTATTAGGGAAATAGCGGGCGAGCGGTGTTGATGCATGATTGCGCATTCACCGTGAGCGGTTCTGATACATTTTGGGTCAACAGTGCGATACCCTCACGAGGGACGAGCAAAATATCAAACACTCCAGAAGTCCGTGCGAGCTCACGATTGCTGATCGGTAGCTGGTCACGT
Source organism: Nothobranchius furzeri (assembly GCF_043380555.1). Lineage (NCBI taxonomy): Eukaryota > Metazoa > Chordata > Actinopteri > Cyprinodontiformes > Nothobranchiidae > Nothobranchius > Nothobranchius furzeri. The sequence continues at coordinate 4,085,813 of NC_091752.1, forward strand.
GGTGTTAATCGCCTCTCGTAACCCCCTGTACACTACACGACGCTCGGCGGAAAACTCGCCCCGGTCTCGTGGATTCTCGCACGAGTGGAAAATCGGCTCAAAAAAGTGAAAAAGTCGCACAGTGTCCACCCAACTTAAATCATCACATTTTTTTTGTAGAATTAAAGTAAAGAGCTACGTGTTCATGTTTTGATGGAACATTTGGTGCCTACTGCTTCTGACAAAGTTGGGTCATTTACTGACTTTGGAGGTATTTCATAATCCATTAAGGTATTACCTCGGGACACAATCCGGATTACTCGGCCTGGTTCCTAGCCATACAATAAGAAAAATTGTGTGTGTGTATCACAGTTAATGTCACCCCGCCAAGTCCGTCCAGTGATTAGTCCGTATAATTTCGTAATGGGGGAAAAGCTTTGTTTGTTTAAGGATGTGTGCATTTCCTGGCAGACCATGACTGGAAGGGAGCCAGAAATATTTCCCCCCTCATCTAGCGTCGGTTTTGTGACTGAGTGGAAGCACGCACTAATAGCTGTTTAGACGCACACACAAGTACACACTCCATCACTTAGTGGTCTTTAAAGTATTGTGCTGAGCCATGAATCGTAGCATCTGGACATCATTTTCAGGAAAACATCCTGGTAGAGTGTCCTTATTTGGTGTAAAGGAAAAAAATGTATGGGAAAGATGAGAAGTTGCAACATCTTGGTGGATTATGGAAATATGTCAGTGAGGCCATCCCATCTATCAGGAGCATACTGAATCTTTGTTTCCATGAAACAATGAATTCAAGACTCTGCAGCTCCTTCAGTTTGGCTGATAAACTTAAGTTAAGCAAAGACGGCAAAGGATTTAGAGTTGTTTGTGTTACCTACAGCGTTAAAGAGTCAATACAGGCACTTTGTCTCTCAGATAAATACAGCAGTTTGAGCGCGCCGAGATCATAAAGACGAGACGTCTAAGTAGCAATTACGCGTAAGCTGGTGTGCGAGTATAAATATAGTGTATGTGTGTGTGTGTTTGTGATGGCTGCTTGCACGCCTTAATTGTACACAGATGGGTGTTTACTGTAAGAAAGGGAGAGTTGGAGACGTTCAGATAGGCTCCATGTGTTGTTGCACATGGGCTCGTTCCAGAAACGTCTGCATCGTCTGTTTTCATGTAGCTCGTTATCTGCTGTTTTATTCAAGATGGACAAAAAAAAAACAGCTTCCATTGAAGTAATGCTTTTGTTATCTTGCTCTCGATTGACTCCGCCTTCACAGATTTTATCTCTTGCAGTGATTGGTACTCAAAAAAAGTTTCCGCGTTGGCCGTTTTAGGGCCTTGCGGTAACCGAGGAGAAGGGATTGACTGAGAAATGATTGTTCAGAATGTTCAAATGTGTAAAAATGAAAGGTGCAACGTTATACCACAAGGTCATTTTGGGATTCTCATTTACACTCTCACGAAAACAGCAGCCAGTAAGTGTTGTCATCTAATCACTGCAGCAGTTGGTAAACTCTTCAGGTTTAATTTGTGTGTGTGTGCGTGCGTGCGTGCGTGTGTGCGTGCGTGCGCATACGCAACAGTTTAATGTGAGCTACTCAGCACATTAAAAGCATTTGCTGCTAATAATCTGACCGGGTGAGCAGTAGTCACCGCAGAGGTTGGAGTGGAAACTTACATTTTGCTGGCAATTTGACACGCTTTTTATTTTTTTCCCCCCACTTGAGTAAAGATCATTACTGACTCGGTAGAATTATTCCCTTCTGCGTTGGTTGAAGAAAGTAAATTAATTCCATAAAGGATATTTTTTTACAGAAACCGTAATGCATTAGTGGAATCCCTTGTTCTGTTCTGGGACAAAGGCTTAATTATGCTTTTTTTATTTTGACAAATGCCAAAGTTTGGGATGGGGGCCCTCTGTAGGTGGGAGAGCTGTAAGTTTGGGAGTTATTGAGATGATCCCAAAAAGTCAAATAGAACAAAAAATTATCCCTAACCCTCTGGGGTCCAGGGTGTAATTTGCCGTTTTTGACTAATTTAGAGTTTTCCTTTGTATTTCCAAAATAAAAACCATAACCACTGCCTTATGCGGTATCAATCTTTTCAGCACAACCTGGACTTTATGAATTTGTACTTATTTTTTATATTTGGACATAAAGGGGTTGCATATTAGACCTTAAATCACTCAAAACACCAAATCATTAGACCTTAAATCACTCAAAACATAAAATCCGAACTGGAAAAAAGTTGTTTATTTTACTGTGAAACCAACAAACATTTATGACGAATGTTTTTTATAATTTATACATTTATAAAAAATATGAATAAATATAGCAAATAACAAATAAAAAAAAAATTATTGGCCCTCTAGGGTCCAGGGTGTAAATCACCGTTTTTGACTCTTTTTGGTTTTTCTTTTCTATTTTCTAATAAAAACAATAAATATTGCCTTATGGGGTATCGTTTTTTTCAGGACAACCTGGACTATCTGAATTTATACTTATTTTATTAATTTGGCAATAATGTACATGCATTTTGGAGTGGGGAGTGACTTTGTCTCACGCCGAGATCTGACAGCTGTACAGCGCCGCCCACTCCTCTTGTTGGATCTCCGAGAAGCTGGATCTCTGCCTTCATCCTCTACCTCATCATGACCCAACTCTTCTATGAGGAAGGATGGATCCGCCACATCGTCATCAACATCCTCGCTGTTTGCCTCAGACTCCGGCTGCGAGTCTCCGTCCACTTCCTCTGCTTCCAGTTCTAAAAACAGCCGTACTACTATGTGAACTGCCTGGTGGACATTTATCCTTCTCATCATCCTTTATATAAGCCTAATAAAAGCCTACTAAACTGCAGAGACAACATATCTGTCCGGATCGCTCCAAAATATGAAGTTTACCGTCAATATCTAATTGTTTGTTGTTACTCCGGTCGCGCCACTCCTTTCCCCGCGAAGCGTCTCCTTTTTGCGCACATCTCGTTACTCGTGCAGCCTTCCTCTCTCTCTCAGCTACATAATGATGCTTTTTATCAACTGAATATGTGAGACTTCCACCAACAGCAAAAGGATCTCATGTTTTTGTGGGTTTTTTTATGTTCACAAGCACATTCCCTCTCACGGATAACTAAACTGCTGTTTGACAAGTTATCAGATAGTCTAAAAATAGGTCGTTTTTTTAGTTTAGTATAACTCCGCTTTTACGTTGCCTATTAACAAAATTTTAAAACTGGGGTGTAGTTTATAATCTCCTTTTTAAAGCTGAATTGAAAGCGAAACTCAGGGAGGCGGAGTCTTGCTGCTACAACGTCCCGAATCAGACCTGCTCAAAAGACGCGTATACGCGTCCGTGGACCCCAGAGGGCTAATCTAATATTTTCACTAATATTGGACCCTAAAGCTCTTGTTCACATAGAAACAGAGTAAATAGCCTCGTTTTCACCTTAGCAGTTTTGGGATCTATCTGGGTGGGGGTTAAGGCGACTAGCTAAACATGTAAAACAGTGCTAATGTGCTAATGCTAAACATGTAAAACAGTGCTAATGTGCTAATGCTAAACATGTAAAACAGTGCTAATGTACTAATGCTAAACATGTAAAACAGTGCTAACGTGCTAATGCTAAACATGTAAAACAGTGCTAATGTGCTAATGCTAAACATGTAAAACAGTGCTAATGTGCTAATGCTAAACATGTAAAACAGTACTAATGTACTAATGCTAAACATGTAAAACAGTGCTAATGTGCTAATGCTAAACATGTAAAACAGTGCTAATGCTAAACATGTAAAACAGTGCTAATGTGCTAATGCTAAACATGTAAAACAGTGCTAATGTGCTAATGCTAAACATGTAAAACAGTGCTAATGTGCTAATGCTAAACATGTAAAACAGTACTAATGTACTAATGCTAAACATGTAAAACAGTGCTAATGTGCTAATGCTAAACATGTAAAACAGTGCTAATGCTAAACATGTAAAACAGTGCTAATGTGCTAACGCTAAACATGTAAAACAGTGCTAATGCTAAACATGTAAAACAGTGCTAATGCTAAACATGTAAAACAGAGAACAGGGGAGAATATTAGTGTTCGTGGCCCATCCCATCTTGGCTTGTGACTGAAAGCTTTTGATTCTCAGGCGAGGAAAGAACGGAGTGTGTCTTGGCTGGTAGACGCTCACCATCAGCAACTCCACAACATGGTGGAACATGTTCGGGCTCGTGTTATTTAGGGAGAGAGTGCATCAACTTTGCATTTTTCACCCAAGAAAATGTTTTAATTTTTTGACATTTATTAACAAAGCAGTAGAAGAGTTGTGTTGCTGTTGGTCAATCAGAGGCGATGCATTTGCATATCATGAATATTAATGAGTAACACCTCTCCCCATGGCCAAACCTATACCCCGATACAGGAGCACCAGATGTTTTTCTCAAAGAATCACAAGGCATTCATTTCATTCATTCATTCATTCATTCATGAAATCACAAACACATGAATAAGAGCTTTAAATCTTAGAGTGTTTTAGTGGAACCAACTAGTTTTCTATTCTAGTTTTGTGGGGCAGACACTAAAAACATTTGGGACCACAGTTTTAAATCATTCATTTAGACTGTACTTTGCTTGAGCTTTTGATCTCCAACTCGTCTTCGTTGTGGCTTCAGTGAGTGTTGAATGTAAAATCAAACTAAATCATTATATTCCTTTCATGTCATTGTTCTCAACACTACTCATTAAGAGCCGTTTGCACCAGTGCAGGAACTGGTTTTTAACTTGTGGTTTTGTGTCTCGCTGCACATAAAGCCCACCTATTTTTATTACATCAAGTTCCAGAGTGTTTCTAACTCTTAAAGAGAAAATGTGTAATTTCTACTGTTATTCTCTGGAAATATCCATCGACATGTTGAAAATGTATTAAATGATGCCCACTTGTTGAAGAATAAAGCAGCTTTGTTACATTGGTACTTTGCCAGAAACTCCAGAAGACACAGGTGGAGGTCTCAACTATCGCCTGGATTAAAGACTACCCGACAAACAGACCACAGTTTGTGAGGCTGAAGAACTGCACATCAAACCAGGTGATCAGTAACATTGGAGCACCACAGGGGACTGTACTCTCACCATTCCTTTTCACCCTGTACACCTCAGACTTCCAGTACAAATCAGAGACCTGTCATCTACAGAAATACTCAGATGACTCTGCAGTTGTCGGGTGTATCAGAGATGGACAGGAAGCTGAGTACAGAGAGCTGGTGGAGCGCTTTGTGGCATGGTGTGGAAACAATCATCTGACCTTGAACGTGAACAAAACAAAGGAGATGATTTTAAGACTTCAGAAGAAACAGGGTGGAGTCAAACACTGTTTCCATCGTGGGAGAAGAAGTGGAGGTGGTTGAGGAATACAAATACCTTGGAGTTCACCTGGACAACAGACTGGACTGGAGAAAGAACAGTGAAGCTGTTTACAAGAAGGGACACAGCAGACTGCTCTTCTTGAGGACGCTTAGGTCCTTCAATGTCTGTAGCAAGATGCTGCAGATCTTCTACAAGTCTGTTGTTGAGAGTGTAATCTCTTCAGCCGTCGTCTGTTGGGGTAGCAGCATCAGAAGCAGGGACCTGAAAAGGCTCAACAGCCTAATAAAAAGGCCGGTTCTGTTCTGGGGACGACTGTGGAACCGCTGGAGGAGATAATGCAAAGAAGGATTCTCCAGAGAATCAAGAAAATGATGGACAACCCTGAGCATTCTCTTCACAAGACTGTCCGACAACGGAAGAGTGTCTTCAGTCAGAGGCTTCTTCAGTTTGGCTGCAACACTGACCGCTACTGGAGATCCTTCCTGCCAACAGCCATTGTAATATACAACAACTCTTTGATGACTTGATTATTATTATTATTATTATTCTGATCTACTACAGCAATCAGTTTCCCTCTGGGATTAATAAAGTATTTTGAATTGAATTGAATTGAATTGAATAACCACTCATCACTTGTTGCCGGTGATGAAAGGGAGTCTGATGTGCTTGTAATTTTACTGGGGGTAGTGCTCCGAGGAACTTCAGATTCAGAAAATTTTTATTGATCCCAAAGGGCAATTTACTTGTAGCATATCATAAAAACCATAAAAATATAAAAACAAGAAAAAATTCTGTCCGTCTGTCTGTCTCTGTCTGTCTTATCTATCATCGATCTATCTACAGTATCTGTCTGTCTGTCTGTCTGTCTGTCTGTCTGTCTGTCTGTCTGTCCCAACATTACATTAAACATAAAGGCCCTAGTGATGAGTAACCCTCACAACGGGTTCATACTCGGGGTACAAATTTCTTGGTCACACCTGCTTTAAAGTTTAACAGGCCAATAACAGAAGGTATAAAAGAGTTAGGAAAACTATTTGTTTTCAGAGAGGGTGCACAAAAACGACGCCCTGAGGGCATGAGCTGAAACTCTGAGTGTAGCGCGTGGAGAGGCTGACCTAAATTACATTTAGCCTTCTTCAGACACGAATACAGGCTAATGGAGGCTGTATATGTGTTGAACCGCAACTTGTCTATCCAAGAACCTAGGTATTTGTATTTATTCACCACCTCAACCACATTGCCATGTATTATGCTACTGCCGGAGAGAGACGGTGTGGAACGTCTAAAATCTATAACTGTGTCCTTGGTTAATTTTTTACCCTAATAGCCGTCCGTTGGTCAACTTTTACTCAAACACAAAAACGACCTGCTTGCAAAGATTTAGGTATGTACTGCCCCTTATCGCCAGGAAAAAAATGCACATTGTCTCTTTAATATACAAACAGTTGTTGGTGTAATCTTCCTCAGTTCAAGGACTTTACGTTTTGAGTAAGAACACGATCAGTTCAAAAGTTATTCAAATCTACCCTCAACTGTACAAAAAAGAGGCAGATGTATTGTCTTGGACTTGGCCAATATTTCACTGTGTCTGCAGTCCCTTAACAAGTGAACATGGCACAAAATACAAAACCCAACCAATTCATACAAGGAGACTAACCACGGTTAAGAGAGCAATAATTCATGCTAGTTAAAGACAAGCCAACTATACAATACAAGCAAGTCATTAATGCTGACAGCAGTGGCCACTAAAAATGGGAAAAATGTGGCCTCCTGGGAAGAAAAAAGAATTCCCATATTTTCAAACTACCCAGGGATTTTCCACTCATTAGTCTGGCCAGAATCTGGTTTGCTAGTAAGAATTTTACTTACTACTTTACCTACTTGTGTGGTCCAACATTCTTGTTTGTTGTTTTCCTCTCGTACCAGAAGGACGTTAGCAGTAGCTCAGGCTAGCTTTAGCAGTAGCTTGGGCAAGCTTTGTTCTGCGGTTAGCAGCACCTCCACCAATGTTTATGTGTAGCTAAAGTTGAAGCGGGGTGGGACATGCAAGCGTATGACGTGTTACATCAGCTTTTCTCAGAACAGTTTCTCTGTGGTCATCACAAAATGACTGATTTACATTGGAAAGCAGGTTGGAGACGGCCCAGACTTTGTGGTACGCTACATTTGGCATCCCATGCTTCCTATATTCAACCTCAACAACAAGCTAAACGTGGTTTTGAATTCTAGGACTACTTTAATGTAAACACCTCTCTTGGCTGTTTGCTGGTCTGGAGCATATAGGTGTGTGTGAGCAGAATTCCAATGAGGACACCTTAGAGATGCACCTGTCCAGCAAGTCTATCCAAGCAAATTTGAGTCTGAGAAGGATTATTCAAGTCCAGACCGCAACCTGATGGAAATTCATTGGTGGGAGCTTGAGAGAGCAACACAAATCTCTAAAAACTGAAGCAATGTAATATATAAGTAATAAGTAAAGAATCAGCTACAATTCCTCCACATTGATTCATGAGATCCTGATAGAGGGTCTGTTAGCTACACTCATGGAGATGACTTGGGTTTTCTCACACAATTCTTTCAGATCCTGAGTTTTTAACCAGCTTATAACCATAAAATAAAGCGTGCCCTTTGTGTCGTTCTGCGCTGCAGGGCTAAACATTTGAAACGCACCGTTCTCAACTCTGCTGCCTTAAAGTAGTTCAGGGAATGCTTCGGACAAGTCAGATTTATTTTCCACACTCAGTTCTTTGGTAATTGATTTTTTTTAATGTGATGAGGGATAGAGAGCCCAAGTCTCCTCCTTTTCCGGTTGACTCGTGGGTCCACAGAAGAATGAAGAAATTAGTGAGCGAAGCTAAAAGAGCTATTTTCTAATCCTCTTTGTCTTATGCCTTGAATCACACATATGTTGTACTTCTATTTGAATGAAAAGTTGTGATGTGCGTTTCCACCACGCCTGTCACATACTATGATATTTATTGGCTTGTAAAGGTTGCACAACTACAAATCAGACATCGGCGCATTGCAAATATGACGACACCACAGAATCTCCTCTCCTCTGGCGTAGCTGCTACTTACCACATGGCCAGATTTATGGTGGTTGTCTCCTCCTGAAGGAAGGAAATGAAGTTGGCTGAAATTAGTCATTTTCCCTCTGCTTTTCTCCGTGTCTGGTTCCATGTCCCTTTGGTAATGCACATTTGTAGTCCTGGACTTATTTTCAAACAAAACCTAAAATAACATTTCCCCCGGTTCGAAAATAAGCACTTTTTGGTATCAAAATGTATCTTTAAAATTCACGGACATCATATCTGAAATCCATGGCACATAACAAGCGGAATTAGAAAATAGCATCTTTAGCCCCATGACTTGAATTCATTTTTTCGTTCTTCTGGGACCCATGGTCCGGAAGTAGATGGGCGGGACTTAGGCTCCCTATCAACTTTAGACTCTGGCTGGGTAGCTGCCATAGTGTCCTCCCTAGACCACAGGCCTTGGTTGATAAGCTAAATGTTTTCATTTGTGTAAATCAAGTGTTCCTCTTGTTGCCGTCGGTGAATGGAGGCCTGCCAGACTCGTCCTCTGTTTAATTCTGCACAGAGAGAGTCTGGTAACTCACAGGCAGAGGCGCTTGAGGGGCGGGACTAGGCTGCTCAAAAACGGAAATGACGACTGTACCGCGCGACGTTGTAGTTTTTTAGCTGTAGTCAAAAGTGGCGTCTGACGATGGCACAAACATCTTTTATTCTTTTAGAAGAAACGCTTTTAGCGCTTCTACTTGTTGTGGTTTTAAAGACTTTCAAGTCATTTAGAACAGAGGAAAGAGCTGCAGCGAACTCCGCATCAGTCGCCATGTTTATGACAAAGTCGGCGTTGTGGTGTGTGACGTACGCTGCTTAGCGCTGATTGGCTCGGTTAGAATTCTCAGGGGGTGGGGCTATTTGAATAGGAGAGTTCCCAGACCCTTTCTCTGTGCAGAATTAAACCGAGGAAGAGTCTGGCAGGCCAGGCTAGTGTGACGCTTAAGACAGGAGAAAATGGGAGAGATGAACTATATAGGACAGCAGAGGACTTGTGTATGGTTTTCATTTATGCCTATTCAAAAGAATTTGTGAGCCAAAGATTTAACCATTTTTCTCTGTTTTCCCTCCCTTTGCTTCCCTTCCCAGTTCCGGAGGTTTCTCTGTGATTCACCACTAGAGGTATGTGTTTCCTTTGGCCGGCTGACAGCTGAATCAAACCCTTTTTTATGTTTCTGATTATTCATACGTGTTTAAGATTTACCCATAACCAAGTGGCCTTCCTGATGATATTACTCTCACTGAGAGAATAACAATAATAATAATTTGAATAGCAATAATAATAATTAGAAAATTGGCAGAATTTTTTTTTTACTCCGATTCAGCACACACTGCTGAAGAGCCCTTCAGCTGGATCGAGTGTGGTTAAGGGATTCAAAAAGGGGTTTTGTTTTATTTTGGAGGAGCTCTGATTTAGTCCAGCCAAAGTAAAAGCGGGGTGCTGAGGGAGGGACATGGTCAAATGTGGCGTCCAGATTGAAGAGCAGCCTCATTCTTGGCTTTTGCTGCATAGAACATATCATCTCTGTGTAGTGAGGTCCAAAATATACAAGAATGTAGGACTTCTGTCCATATTCACCTTTACATCTAGTCTGGCGACCGTCTATGCACTTACAAGACAATGATGGAGGATTAGGGCTGATGGAAGAAAACAACAAAAGTTGAGATTAAAGCTGTTTTACCGGATTAGCAAAACAAGCTAACTTTTAAACACAAATATGGTCACGGTCAACCCTATGCCGCATCACCTAATACCGGAACCTGCATTGCCACGTTAAACGAGAGAGCGCTAAACAGCAGTCGCTGTTTTCTGAGGTCCAAACGTCTTTTTTTTGTCTGTACCTCTGTCTTATTCTGAGTGAGTCAGAGCTTTGTCCAGAATGCTGCCGGGGATTTTTGGACAGCAGATGAAGGTTTGAACATGCTACACCAATGCTACGTTGGCTACCTGTCTCTCTTAGGATTCGTTTAAAACTTCGGTACCACTTTACAATAAGGCTCCCTTATAAATGGCTAATAAATGGTTTATAAATGTATTATTAATCAATCTATAATGCCTTATATATGACTAATTAATGTTTATTATGCATTAATTAAGGGTGAGAAAGAGACTAAACCTACTAGTTTTTTGCCAAATAGTGAACCAAATCTGTTGACTTATGTACTTTATCTAGACTTCATATATTAAACATTTCAAACTAAGGACCTATCTTTTAAGCACTATTAGCATTTGTAAACAAAGTTTTGGGCAAATAATTAATGTACCTTATAACTGCATTATAAATACTTACAATGATTAAAGGGAGCGCTATTGTAAAGTGTAAAACATGTCTTTATTTATTAATGATTAATTAACATTTATAAATACAAACTGGAGCCTTATTATAAAGTGTAAAACATGTCTTTATTTATTAATGATTATTAATGATTAATAAACATTTATAAATACAAACTGGAGCCTTATTGTAAAGTGTAAAACATGTCTTTATTTATTAATGATTAATAAACATTTATAAATACAAACTAGAGCCTTGTAAAGTATAAAACATGTCTTTATTTATTAATGATTAATAAACATTTATAAATACAAAAGGGAGCCTTATTATAAAGTGCAAAACATGTTTTTATTTATTAATGATTAATAAACATTTGTAAATACAAACTGGAGCCTTATTGTAAAGTGTAAAACATATCTTTATTTATTAATGACTAATAAACATTTATAAATACCAAAAATTAGTCTTAAATGTTTAAATTTGTTAAACTTCAGAGTTACACTAAATGCTTAAAATATTTGTACAAACTATGTTAACTACTGTCAAAAATGGTCATGTATTGTAAGTGTAGCACATTTAACATCCAAACTCATCAAACACACCAAATACCCCCCTCCCTAAAAAAAACTGTTGTAGAAGAGATTCAGGTTAAACTGGGAATGATTTCCATATGTCCTTGAATAAGCGTCCCAGTGGTCCATCAGGATGTTTTGAACCAAGCCAAGATGACCATTCGAGAACTTTAAGATGTTCCTCCAACAACATCTCTGTACGATTTCCTCTTAGTCTGCGAATATGTCCTTTAATTGTCATCCAAGCTCTTTCAATATGTTGTGTATGACTGCCCGAGTGAGGATCAACAAACCACCTGCTGTGATTTACTGTGTAATGTTTGTACCCCATGTTTGTCAAGACATTCTTGTAGGCTCTCCACTCATCACTGATAATGGCACTACCCGACTTAACATGCTGTCTGATCAGAGGAACAAGGTGACGCCTTGTTCGTTTCTCTACAAGTTTTAACACGAGCCTTCGCCTTTTGTCTTTCACTCCCATCAGTCCAAAGACCCATTTCTTTCTTTTCCAAGCATTTCCGAAGCGTCCACGTGCATACTGAAAATAAAAAGATTAAGGTTAAACAGAATATTTACAAAGTATATTCTTAAATGCAGTTTGCATCTTAACATTTTAATTGTATTGCTGTTATTAAAGTAAATTGTATTTTAACTTTATTAACAGCATGACAAAGATGTTGAATAAAAAAGCTGTTTTCTGTCATTCATTTCCTTTATGGATTAATTGTCTACTTTTACAAACTTTAATTTAGTTAAAATCTGACTCAAGTGATTCAAATCATCATAGTAATTGATATAATAATATGTTTATTAACAGATTGTTTTTGTTTGGTTGTAACAGTTTTACTATATTGATTCTTAAATGTAATGGTAAAAACTTAAAACTTATATGTTTAGGGGACATGTTCAGATCTGGACTGATAATAACAAAGTGGTCTGAGAGTTTACAACCTTTCGCTGATGACGGAGACAGCTTTCATCCATAACCACAAATTCTTTGCGACCACCAAGACAGTGCCCTTTATTTACTCCGTGTCTTTCCATTGCACTGATGCAGACTTGTCGAATACGCTTTGCCATGGCACTTAATGTTTTGGAGCTGCCAGCCACATCATCATCAACCATATCTATCTGCCTGAGCCTGAGCCCTTGTGAAAATCTGCGACAGAAATGAAAACCAGTCAAAACTCACTGAGGCTCTAATATTAACTGCTATTCCTGTTGACATTTATACACACAGGCTACCTGTAGATGAACTTCATCCAACTGAAAAGAGAAGATTTTGATTTCTCAAAGAGGGAGCCAGTTCTAATTGTTCTGGAGACTTTTCTATGACTTGCTCTTTTGCAGCACCTGAGAACAAACCAAAAAGTGAGGTAAATAAATGAACCTATAAACATTATCACAAAATTATATTAAAAAATAAATAAATATTGAGATAAAGTTAGCACTGTGTCTTGCTTTTAAAATTTGAAGGGCTGTTGCTCTATCCCCGACCTTCCTGAATGAGCCGAAAGCCACACCTCCTAACGTGCACACGCAGGGAAAGCCGAGTCAAGTGAGAGAACATCTGAAATGCAGTGCTATTGGCCAATGTGGTAGGCTTGCAGAAATTATTAGTTTAGCTGTAAAGCCAGGGGAGGGACTTAGGAGAAAAATAAAATATGAAAGATCACACTTTTTCTCATAGAACAAGGTCAGATGGTCAAAATTATTTTAACAATTCCAACTTACGTACCCTGCCTTTAATATCAGAATGTGATGTTAAATGTTCTACATTATCATGCATTCATACCACATAAATTGGTCTTTCTTCACCACAGATATCATTTTCATCTTATGGTGGCAAACAGGGCATCTCAGCTTCTTCTTTAGAAGGTGTTTCTTTTGCAGCCATTTAATCAGCCTCAGAGTCTTCTTTTTAGTTTGTTTCCCCTCTGTATGAGTGCGCAACTTCATCCCAAGAGGCATTCTAGTAGGAAAAATTATAGATTTATTTAATTATATTATTACATTGAAATACTGGTATCTTCAGAATGTCATAGGTAAAAAAAAATGTCACTGATATAGCAACAGATCAAGTATTTGTATAATTCTCGAAGCATTCTTTGAAAAGTCAAGGAAAAATGTAAAACCATTAATTAGACCAAAAAATTCAAACACACAAAAAAAATCAAGATATAAACATTTCTAGTTCCAGTTTATTTTACTTACTTAAAAAACACAGCACATACAGTTACAAACTGTATTGCCTCTGCAATCTATTTGTGTTGTTTTTTTTTCTTTTTACAATACACAGCTCAACAGGAAGTAACACTTGCTAAATAAAAACCTGAATTTATAATTATGTTGACTTACTAAGAATGACCAAAAAAGAAAGATAAATGGGTTTTTAATCAATATAACGTTAATTATCATTATTTATGACTACTCTTCCCTGCAAGCGAACTTGTAAATGCTGATAATTTTCAAAGAAAAATGTAAAAATGGATAACACAACAGGAACAAGAATATTTAGTTAAGTTAATACAAAACATGCTACATTTACACAAAACATTTTCATTCTTAAAACTGATTTTTCTTCATCAGCTAAAGTAATATTTAAAACCTGACTTATAATTAAAAGAACAACCCTGCATACAAAAAATAAAACAATTTGCTCACCTCTTATAGTGCCTTGGACTCAGTTATGAAGCGTTTCCCGCTGGATTTTTAGGTTGCATATGAAAACTAGCCACCGTCGCGCCAAAGGGAATAAAACGAAAATTAGCCATACAGAGATGAGTTTAGTGCAAACATCCAATCACAGTGAATCTTAATACGGAAGTCCCTCCCATCGGTGTGCGTCGGAGCTGAGGTGGGTCCATCAGTCAAACCGACACGGACTGACGCTAGTTAGCTACGGCAGCGCCATGGATGGACCTGAAGAGAAAGATTCCTGTTCCACTGCGACACCTGCGGTCAGCACGCGTTCAAAGAAAAACAAAAAGCAGCGACTGGATAACGTTAACACTAAACCAACGCTGTCAACAGAGAAACGTGATGGTGAGTAATGTTTTAATGCTAACTATGAACCATTTGGCTGCTACAGTGCCTATCTATCTCTGGTACTATTAATTAGTACGAAAGTGAAACCTCACAAAGTTTTATATTTTTAATAGTAAATGTATATACATTTGTATCATTATGAATAACCCCAGTGTGGTAACATGGAGGAATAATTTATTTTGTTCTGGAAGTGTCTGCTCTACAACAGGTGTTTGTCTCAGAACTTTTTTTTTACATTTGTATTGTTACCATTTAAAGTTGATATTTTTGTTTCTGCTGTAATTTAGTTTGCCTAGTTTAGATTAGAGATTCTGCTACTGTTGTTAATGTGTGTCTAAATTTTTTTTTAGATACTTCTTTTGGTCTTGCCCCTACTGCAACTGTGCTTCTTAATAAGGAGAGAAAGGAAGTTGCGTTTCTTAAGGAGAAACTGGAGTGGCAAAAGATGAGAATTGAAGAACTGGAAGGAGAGAGGGATTTCCTCCGAAGTCAGCTATCATCTCTGTCAAGTATGACACTAAACTAGTTTCATAAACATTGTTTAATTTTATATTATTGTGATAAACATCAGATAATTTATAAATATACATGAAGATCCCTTATTGTCACTGTGTTGATAAAAAAATAGTTACTCTTTGGTGTTATGCCAGTTAACTCTTAAAAATAACTTGTTCTAATTGGATCTAAACCTATTGATTAATTATTGGCATGTATTATGCCATTACCTATTATCTGTTTATTATCTGTTTTCTTACAGTTGTCTGTGCTCTCACGAATAAATACATTTTCATTTACATACTTTAATAATTAATTTAAAATACACATTTCGACATCAAAGTGTTCATTTAGATGGTTTGTAGTTGTGCCACTTTATCTCTTAGTACCAGCAACTTAGTTTTCCCCTTTTTCTCCTTTAAACACCACGGTAATAGGTAATTACTGCCAATTATTGACATTTAATGTTGTATTGGACAATAACACTCAGTCATTATACTGTTTTATTATTCTATAGTCTACAAAAATTAGATTTGCCCAGCCACATGTATATTATTTCACTCAGAAGGGTGCATCATTCTCATTCTGTCAAAGCACATAAGCTGACAAAATCATCCATTGTGTAATGAAATGAAATTGGCAGCTACTTTGCATGTTTGTTTCACTCTGTGTTACCTGATATGTGTTAAAAAAAATTTCTAAATTCATCCATTTTTTCTGCAGCGCAACCTAAAGACGAACCATTAAATGATACGTTTATCAACAATCCTTCTGAAAACTTGGATTCATCTTCCACATCTTCATCTGCATCATCTGAGTGGTCATCCTCATCCTCATCTTCACCCCCAAAGAAGCAAAAGCGCAAATTCAAAAACAAGCATTCAAAAGCCAAGAAATACAAGAAGGAGGAAAAAAAGTTCCGGCAGCGTGGTGAGCAAAATACTTGTACAGAAGATATGTAGCCTGGCCTGCCAGACTCCTCCTCTGTTGAATTCTCCACAGAGAAAGAGTCTGGTAACTCTCCTATGTAAATAACCCCCCCCCCCTGAAAATGCTAACCAAACCAATCATCACTGAGCAGCGTATGTCACACACACAGTGAAGCTCAATTTCTCATAAACAATTATGTCTGAAGCGGAGTTCACCGCGGCTCTTTCCTCTGTTGTAAATGACTTGGACATGTCTTTGAAACCACAACAAGAACCACTAAAAATCTTTCTTCTAAAGAAAGATGTTTGCACCATTACCAGGCTCCATTTTTTACTACAGCTAAAAAACTACAGCGTCACATGGTACAGTTGGCATTTCCACCTTTTTTTTTTTGATTGGTCATTTTTGAGCTGGCTAATCCCGCCCCTCATGTGCCTCTCTGCCTGTGAGTTACCAGACTCTGAGCAGAAGTCTAGTCTGGCAGGCCAGGCTAGAAGATATGTTCTTTGGAGATAAAATTACCATTTAAATATTTTCTTCAAACTACATTGTATTTGACACCAAACTTGAATATAAGGTTTGGACTGATGCGCATTTTTAGAAATGCATACACACACACACGTATATGCATGTGTGTGTAAATTATAGTAACAGATTGTATTGTGTGCCATGAGCATTTGTTTCTAACAGTTTTCTTTGTTTTAATTTGATTCTCAGTCCGAACACCAAGTGAGATTGTGCAGAGATACAAGTCCCTCCTCAAGACATTTCCAAAGATGAAGACCTTGTCCAAAGCTTTTCAGAAGCATGGGATTGACAGAAACACAGTTGTGTCCACGGCAGCAGTTGCTGAGCTCGCTATGGCAGCTCCTCTTGTTTACCAGGAGCTGATCTCCAACAAGCCCAGTGGAGAGACGGTACTCCATTTTGCTAAACGATGTGAGGAAGAGATTCAAAGCAATGATGAAGTGAAAAACAAAATAGAAAGCATGAAGGCTGATGGTACTTTGCTTCCAATTCGAAGAGGCAAGTCTGTCTGAAAGCCTACTCAGTTATCTGACTTGTTCTGTTTCAGCATATTTAGCTATAGAACAGATGTGTGTGAAACTGGTCATTTTTTAACGATCTGTTCAGTTATGTGTTGAGTTTCCACACAACAAAGATTTTTCTTGTCATTTTTGTTTAGAAGGTTTTGTGTGTTCTAAGTGTAACCAAAACAACTGCACATGTTAAGATAGAGTATTGTCTAATGTTATAAGGCAGCTTGTTATACTTTTCATAGTAAGGCCCCTAGCATCAAAAAGTTTACTGGTTATAAATAAATGTTAACTAGTTTCATACTAAAAAAGTTTCATTTTACATTTAAAAATGTTTAAGAGTCATTAATAAACACTGATATGTTTTATACTTTACAATAAGGCTCCCTTTTGTAATTATAAATGTTTATTAACTATTAATAAATAAAGACATATTTTACACTTTACAATAAGGCTCCTGTTTGCATTTATAAATGTTTATTAATCATTAATAAATAAAGACATGTTTTACACTTTACAATAAGGCTCCCTTTTGTAATTATAAATGTTTATTAACTATTAATGAATAAAGACATATTTTACACTTTACAATACGCCTCCCTTTAATCATTGTAAGTATTTATAATGCAGTTATAAGGTACATTATTAGTTGCCCAAAACCTTGTTTACAAATGCTAATAGTGCTTAAAAGGTAGTTTCTTAGTTTGAAATGTTTAATATATGAAGTCTAGATAAAGTACATAAGTCAACAGATTTGGTTCACTATTTGGCAAGAAACTAGTAAGTTTAGTGTCTTTTTCACCCTTAATTAATGCATAATAAATGTTTATTAGTCATATATAAGGCATTATAGATTGATTAATAAGACATTTATAAACCATTTATTAGCCATTTATAAGGGAGCCTTATTGTAAAGTGGTACCAAAACTTCTATTTGTTTTTAAAGCACTGAATGGTTTGGCTCCAGCATAGTTGGCCGACATGCTGCAGTTGTATGTTCCCTCTCAGGTACTCTGTTCAGAAGACCTGTCCTTGCTCGTGGTCCCCAGGTCACGGCTGAAGATGCGAGAGAGCATTTTCAGTGGCAGCTCCAAAACTCTGGAATGAGCTTCCTCTACATATTCGGCAGGCCTCTTCTGTAGCAGTTTTAAAATCTAAGCTGAAGGCCCGTTTTTATGAATTGGCTGTAACTCTGTGGGGTGACAGTGTCTTCGTTCTCATTTTTATGTTGTTTTTTTTTTTTTGCTTGTGTTTATTGGTTTAATGTGTTTTTACCTGTGTCTATGAAGCACTTTGGTGGCAGGTTTGTGTCAGTGAAGTGCTTTATAAATAGTTGGAGTCGAGGACTCTGGTATTTTATCCTAAAGTTGAAGTGGTAGCAGCGGCTGTTTCTCCTTCTCTGGTGTTGCAGAGCGGAGAACCTCTCGCGTGAGTGGATAATGAGGGGAGGACCCTGGTAAAAGCAAAAGTGTGACCTATAACCAGATGGTCCAATAGTAATCACTTCATGATTATAATTGTTTTGTAATCTCCACAATTCAATTCAATTCAAGTTTATTTATAAAGCGCCAAATCACGACGAGTCGTCTCAAGGACCTTCACATAATAAACATTCCAATTCACAGTTCATTAAGCCAATCAGAAATAATGTTTCCTATATAAGGAACCCAGCAAATTGCATCAAGTCACTGACTAGTGTCAGTGACTATACAGCAATCCTCAAACTAAGCAAGCATGCAGCGACAGTGGAGAGGAAAACTCCCTTTTAACAGGAAGAAACCTCCAGAGGATCCTGGCTCAGTATAAGCAGCCATCCT
The DNA here is from genome assembly GCF_043380555.1 of Nothobranchius furzeri. Taxonomy (NCBI): domain Eukaryota; kingdom Metazoa; phylum Chordata; class Actinopteri; order Cyprinodontiformes; family Nothobranchiidae; genus Nothobranchius; species Nothobranchius furzeri. The sequence continues at coordinate 4,104,412 of NC_091752.1, forward strand.
CCACGACTCACTGTGGCACGCTGCCTGACATCTTTTCCTGCCACAATACATTCATAGCTATGCTACGTTAGAACGCAGTTTATTTATTTTGTGGCAGATTTGGCATTGTAGCTTTAATGTCATAATGTTGAGAAAAATTCTAAATGGTGTTTTGGGAATGCAACCAAGGGTTCTTCTGGGTGCTTTTATTTTTACTGGGTAAACAACAACAAAAAAAAAAACCAGGACATTTCATCAAATAATCAAAAATAATGACATTTCTACGCGTTTGTTTTCCTCTGCAGCAGCGTCCACTCACTGACTTTCCTACGTTCTCAAATGTAAACAAACCAACAATCATCTGAACCATAAAAGAAAGATTTACTGAGGAACAATAATAAACTCTAAAACACCGTTAGATAAGTTGCATCTTTATATTATTTTTATTCGTTTTTCGGGCCTGAATGATCAAACTTTGGATATATATTTAGACTTTCTTTGTGAGAGATGAAGACGGATGATGGAGAACTCTCAGCAGACCTGGCGATCCACATCCCTCAATCACCAGTGGTCCCACTGGGTCAAAACAATTACACCAACAGCTAGGCCCACGACGGGCACTTATTACAGCCACTTTAATAGGTTTGAGGTCCAGAAGCACATTCAGACTGACTGACACAAACACACTCCGTTTCTGCCCCACGGGCCCCCTCAGGTCTTCGCTAATGAACGTCATTAGTGTTTATAGGAAACAAGCTTTTATCACCTCGTCAAAGCTGGCGAGCAGGCACACCGAATTACACCGTTCAGCACACACACGTACGTGCTCGCACTGTGGCACGCTGCCTGACATCTTTTCCTGCCTTTACTGTCTCCTCTCCTCATATTGATTTAGTTGACCATCTTCTTTTAATTTCAACTCTTTCTTGCACAACATTTTTATTACTTTTGATAATCTGCTTCTTCGTCTTCTCTCGTCGTTCTACAAGCGCTGAAATACTTTGCATCCAAATCTGTTCGATGTAGCGTGTTGTTCTCCATCTGTCTCTAATCAGAGTGCTGTTAGGGCACATGCACACACTCACCACATGGACCTGCAGATGCCGTGCTTCAGCTCACATGTAAGCCTGGATTTCTAGAGGTAATAATAATAATAATGCATTGAACTTATATAGCGCTTTTCTGGACACCCAAAGACGCTTTCACACACGCTCACATTCACACACTGCTAGTGATGGTAAGCTACTTGTAGCCACAGCCGCCCTGGGGAGGTCTGACAGAGGCGAGGCTGCCATTTGGCGCCGTCGGCCCCTCTGACCACCACTAACACAGGCAAGTTGGGTGAAGTGTCTTGCCCAAGGACACAACAGCAGGATACCCCTGGTGGGAGCTGGAATCGAACCCATGACCCTCCGATCATGAGTCAACCTGCTCTACCACCTGAGCTACTGCTGCCCCAAGAGGTGTATGCAAACTGGATGCTTACCGATTCAGCTGCAGCTGTCTGACTTGTTTGTTTGTTGCTGTGCTTCATTTCACCAAAATTGCAGAGGATTCATGCTAAAATTCACGTAATTAACATCACCTGAATTATTTCTCCTGTTTTCCCCCTCCCGAGTACATTTACACACTGAAAAAGAATGCTTTAGGGCTTTTGGAGCAACAAATTAAAACAGAAAGAAAGAGCAGCGGTCAAGCGGAGTTCAACTTTTTATGGAATTTAAAATTTAAAAGGCTGCTTAATGTTTCTCTGTGTGTGTGTAGTTTAGTACTGTGTCCCAGTAAGGCTTAACCACATGTGGCTTTTTGTAATTAAACATAACTCAAAAGAATTCTGCTTTCCTAAATCAGTCATTGTTTTTATGTTTCCTTTTCATGGAAATGAAATGATTACAATAATTTTGGCCATTTTCAGTTTTTCTAAGTTAAAGGTTAAAGTCCCATTAGTTGTCACACACAGGGTATCCACGGGTCCTTAAAAAGTCTTAAAAAGTCTTAAATTAGCTTTTCCTAATTTAAGGCCTTAAAAGTCCTTAAAAAGGACAAATAATCCTTAAATCCAGTTTCCAAAGGTCTTAAATGACCAAAGACCCAATAAACAAGATTCTTTTATTTCTATAAAAATTTCGTGAATCTCTAGTTAGTGTTCAGCATTTTTTGTGTATGATGTTGGCGTAAGAGGAACCGTACGCAGTCAGTTGGTTGTGAAAGGGGGCTATTTTTTTAGATGAGCACATTAGCTGGTTAAGCTAGTGGGAGCTTGCGCCATGGGGAAGGGCAAGTTTAATGGTAACTGGATGGCTAATCCCACGTTCGCAACGTGGTTAGCACCGGCTCCAGGCAATAGCTGGAAATTATCGCTTAAATTTAATTTTTAAAATAGCTTAAATTTGGTCAAAGTGGCCTTAAAAAAGGTCTTAAAAAGTCTTGAATTTGGCTCCCTTAAATCTGCAGCTACCCTGCACACACATGTTCTCAACATTTGACCCATCCCCTCGTTGGAGTGGTGAGCTGTAGACACGGCCGCACTCACAAACTATTTGGTGGCCCAACTCTTTTAAAGCAGAGCGTCAAGCAGGGAGGCACTGGGTCCCATTTTTAGTCTTTGGTATGTCCCGACCTGATTTAAACCTTAATCTCCCAGTCCCAGGGCAGACACTCATACCACTAGGCCACTGAGCTGAAATATGAATAATTACCATCTTACTCATTGGTGATTTCTTTCTGGGTGGCTTCAGTTTAGAGAAATGGTGTATGTCCTACAGAATTGATGAGCTAACAGATACTCCAAATTTGGGCTGAAAATTACAGGAAATGATCGAATTACATTTTTTTTTAATGACAGAAACAGCTATTTCTTTTTCATTCAAATGAAACTTCCACACTATTTACAATGTACAGTAGCATGACAGGAAATGACATCATACGATCAATATATTAAATGCTATTATTGAAAACTAAAAGTACGTATTGCTTTCAAATGTATTTATTAGCGACAAACATGCCTGCAGAATTTTTTCCGCATTGTTTTATCAACGCGGTCTCCCTGGACGTTTTTGTGTTCTGCCTTAACGTTTCTCCCCAAAAACGCCACCTTAATTGCAAAAGCGAACATTTTTGCACAAATACTTTTAGTTTTTGTAACTCAACTGTTTGTGCCATTTGAAAAATTCAAACAAAAGGATCAGATTGATAAGCAGAAACTGAGCGACTGAAGCGAGTAACTGAGCAGAAAGCAGCAAAGAATGTCTAAAAGGTAACCACAACTATGAATATCGGCCGTAGTGCTGCTATGAAAGAGGGGAAAAAATGGAAAAATTATCTAAATTCATATATGTGTCACTGTGTTAGGTTCCCACGACCCAAACAACAGGTCCTGGGTCAGTCAAAATGCCGCGGCTTTGGTAATGCAGCCAAAACAATAGTTTATCGCTACCATCCTAAAACGATGTCCAATCTCCAGAGTCTCATAGCAGTTCATGGTACCTTTATTTTCTACACCTTTAAACTGTTTTCATCTTGTGATTACTCTTGATTACGAGGAAATCTGGTTATTTGCAAGCATAACTGCCAACTAAATGAAAATTTTGCACAACCAGGGGTCCAGTCTGGTCGAATTTTGAATATCACTCGTGCAATGGAAAATTGATTGTGGTGTAAACGTTTATGTTTGCATGCATGTTATTAAGTTTGGTGATTTGAGCTGTTTTACGATGGCAGCATACTCGTGGGTCTATTTCTAGCTAGTAGCTTATCTGTCTTGTAGGGTTAGGGTAGGGCTGGGCGATATATCGATATTTTTAAAATATCGGTATAATTTTTAAACAAGATATAAGATGACTTTATATCGATATAACTGGTCAAACTACTATGCTAGCGATTAGCCGCTATGCTAGCGACATGTTGCTCCGTCTCTAAACGGTTATTATGTGTGTTCTCACAAGTTTGTTCTATCTGAGAGCCTCTGGGTATATGTGCTGCTCTGAGGTAGGACCTCTCTCCCGACCCGGAGTTGGCAAGCCACCCTTTTCCAGTCGAGAACCATGGTCTCAGATTTGGAGGTGCTGATCCTCATCCCAGCTTAAGTTTTCGTCCATATCGCCCAGCCCTAGGTTAGGGTGACTGAAACTAACTTCAGAATGTGATATTTCAGATGCACAAACAGCCCTCAAACTCAAAAGTGGAGATGGTGTTTGAGATTAATCTGAGCTAAACTTCACATTCATTTTACTTGTGTGTGTTCTTGTTGTTCAGAAGCACATCCATGAATAAAAGATGGAGACGGGTAGGTTTTCAGCGCAAGCACGGTCACAAAACACTGACACTTCTCCTCAGGTACCTTCCCAGTGACGCTTCTGTCAGAACCAGAAACTCCCATTACCAGAAAAAGCGAGAGATTGCTAAAACACCAGTCGCCATTTTCTAGTTCTAAACATCTTTTGTTGTCTGTGACGTCATATAGTGTTTTTCTTTTTGGGACTCTGGTAGTTATTGGTGGACAGATAAAAGACAACCACTTCATTATTATCTTTTAAAATCCCCATAATATATTTAAAGCTATACAATGTTAGACGGTTAAGGGGCATGGAAAAAACATTCTCGTTGCAGCTTTGAATGATCACAAAGCTCAAAATAAAAGCTTAAACTTCCATTTATGTTAACATGTTAGATCCAGTGTGTAAATATTCACCTGAATGGAAAAAAAGACATCTGTATTTGATAGTGAACATAGCAGTAAAATTACTACTTTTTATTAGAAGTTTTCCAGTTTCACCTAGTTTTGGAGTTTTTCTGATATTTTACAGCGTTTTAAAATGACAAGACATCAAGTATCCTAAATCCCCACAGTGCATGTAGGACAGTTTCATATTCTAGTTTCTGTCGGCAAGGTTCACTCAAACTTAACCCCAGGTTAAAAACAACACGAGCACCGACTCCACTGGTCTTTCTGCTCTACGGCCTTGTATTTAGCCCATATGTGAGCGATTTGGGGCTACTGGGGAAGCTGTAAGGTGGTTTGAAGTTTTCCAGGGAATGTTGAGATTGTTGTCACAGTGGCAAGGGCACAACTATTAAGCTGTCGTTGGAGGTGAAGCACAGTTCAGTCAGATGCGAGCTGTATGAACTTCCAAACAAAAAGTCCCGTAGTTTAACTCCAGCGTCTGCAGACGAAGTGTGGTTAGAAAAGTCCCCTTTATGTTCCTTTTGACTTTTAACTCCTAGATGACAGAGTGGGCCTTTTACAAAGACTCCTGTGTTCTTGGAGAACCTGGTCCCAAGAAATAACTGCTGCTGTTAACACGGGAGGACGGTTCCCTCTGCTGCAGGCGTGTTCGGTGGCTGATCTAGTTTTGATGATGACCAACTAAACTGGTTTTCATTCTTCACCCTTTCTTTTATGTCTACTGCAGTCACAGCTGCTGCTGAATAAGGTGCTTTCATCTCATATCACCCAACCTCGTTGTAGACCGTTTAATCGCTCCCTCCTTTTCCAAAATCACACATGTGGATCTTTGTTGGCCGTCTGGGATCGCAGAGGTGCAGATTGTTAGAGTACAGGTCAGCCTGTCTTTCTTTAAAACTCGTTTTAATTTGGTCAGAAAGTGGGCCCAGTGGTTCTCCGGATTACCCAGCTAGCCCTCTCTGTGTTGTGATAACTAACAGCGCTGCCTAACTGTGTCCAGATGAATGCTGGTGAAGGAGTCGGATCCTGTTACTTGTGCACCGAGGAGAGACACATACACAAACATAAACCAATACCCCAGCTTAAGATGACTTTTAACCCCAACCCCAAGCCGCTAGTCTTAAGCCTCTTGGATAAAAGCAGTAAAGTAACGTGATTGGAAAACCCCAGCATGAGCGTTATTATGAGAAACACTACATCTGTCTGAAAGTTAAATGTTTTCTTAAGGGGATAGACTCAACTCGGGGGTGTGCACCTACACCCACATTCTTCTGTGCCACATGGAATGAGCAGTCGCAGACATAAAGAAGAAAGCCTGGCACCTCTCCACCGCTGTGCGGTGGAGTGGATTCTGCTCACGCAGGTTCTTTTATTAAATCGTCCTCTCCTGGAGAGTTTCTGTGGTCATTCCCCCACGCCGCCCTGCCCCTTGCTCTCGCTTTCACTTCACATTTGGGAGCCATTAGCAGGCTGAATGTGAGGCTACTGTACACACCCACACGTAATGTGTGAGGCCAGGCAGGAAAGCTCAACGTTTATAATACACCATTATACTGAGCTGTGTGTGTGTCCTGAGTGCATACACGGCAGAAACAGTGGTTCAGTGTTGCAAAGCTATTTTCTCAGTTACCAACAACTCAATTTCACTGTGAAATGCTTTCATCTACTTATCGACTTACTGCGTTTGATTCGTCTTCGCTCTTTCTCTAGAATGTTTTCACGCTGAGCTGTAGATGTAGCCTTGCTCTGCAAAGTCTGCTCTAAGAAAGCTCCATTGGAACCTCCGTGGCCCCTAGCAGCACGCTGACGAGCCAGCCACAGCTCTCTATCGGGGTTTTTGAGACGATAAAGGGCTGTGATTGGTCCACAATGGTGGACCAGTTGTTTGTATATTATGTCATTGTATGTGAAGTAAGTGGAGTTAGCTACCAGTCCTATCAGTTGTGCTATGTCAGCTGCTGTGAGGTTTGTTCTTTTGTGTAAAGTCTTGTCCTGTCTGATTCTGTTAACTACTATGTCTATGGTTTTTTGGGTTGGTGTTTTTGTGAACAGAGATGTGACGTCATGTGAGATGAGTATGTCGTTGTCTTCTATTGTAATCTTTTTTAAATTCTTCTGCCAGTTCTATACTATTGTTGCAGTGTTGATCTGTGTTTCCTAATAATAGGCTGATGATTCTGCTGATATCTCTTGCCATGTTGTATGTTGGTGTGCCTATGCTGTCTACTATTGGTCTAAGTGGGGTGTTCTGTTTGTGTATTTTTGGCGTTCCATATATTCTTGGTATTATGTTTGCTGTAGGAATCCAGTGTTTATACATTTTTTCTGTTATTTAGCCTTTTTCTTGTAGTGGCTTCAGTAATTTTTTCATGTTTTTCTTAATGTTTTCTGTTGGGTCTTTTTTAAGTATTTTGTATGAATTTTTGTCCTCTAGCATCTGTTTCATCTGTTGTTTATATTTTTATCTGTCCATAACTACTGTGGTTCTTCCTTTGTCTGCTGGTAGAATAATTATCTGTTCCTTTTTGGATAAAGCTGTCATGGCTGATTGTTCTTCTTTTGTAATATTGCTGTGTTGAATTTTGCTGTTCTTTAATGTCCCAACAACGTTATTTCTGAGTTCTGCTTTCTTTCCCTCATCTGAGATCTGTTGACATGCTAGTCCTGTTGCTACGATAAATTCATCATTGGTATTTTCTTTGGTGAAATCGAAAGTACACACCCACACGTGAGTCTGTGGGTGTGTACTTTCAGACCGTAGTTAACAGAATCACGTGTGGGCGTATCAGCAAGGTACAGAAAAACCTTTCCTATGTTTTAAAAAGAACCAAAAATGGAATTAGAAACTAAACACTGTAAGAACACACCAAAGATGTTTAAAGACTGGAACAGGATAGCAGCTCGTTTTAAATTACTTTTACATCAGTTTAGGACTATTTGGACTTGGGCTTTATTAGAATTAAGAACAGATGGATGTATTTAAATCCTTTCTTTGGAAACAAGGATGTATTTCCGCCTTCTTCAATAGCAGACTGCCTTGCTGACAGATATCCATTTAGGTGAGTCTGTCACGCTGTTCGATGTCCAGTAGCATGCAGAGATTGTTTGAAAGACAACGGAGGATCCCTCTCCATGGCTGAGAGCCATAAATGGAGCAATGGCTTGCCAGGCTACCGTAGCTGGGAACAGCCATGAAACTGTAGGAACAGTACTGAGAGGGCCACTCGTGAGTTTTAAAAATGGGCTGCAGTACCCAAATCTGACCACAGGGTGTCAGTCTGTCTTCATTCTTACATCCTACACCTTTAAAGCTAAATGTTAATGCTAGCCACACCAACCTCACTTTGTTCTCTTTTATTTTTCTTTCTTCAGGCAGAATCCTCTCCAGATGGGCCAGAGGTGGGCTACGGCTCCTTCCACCAGCAGTACTGGTTGGATGGACGCATCGTGGCAGTAGGAGTGATCGACATCCTGCCTACCTGCGTGTCCTCGGTCTACCTGTACTACCACCCAGACTTTGCATCACTGTCTTTAGGCTCCTACTCTGCTCTCAGGTTGGTAAAAACTGAATCAAGTCAAATCTTAGCATTTTAATGCTTTTTCTTTCTTTTATCGCTCTAATTCCTGCTTTTTTTTCTTTCTGGCATTGTCTCTTCCCGAGTTTTACCTTTAGAACTATATACTACTACACCATAAATACAATAATAATTAAGGTCAAGTAAAATACCTCTTCACATTTAATTGATGTCGGCAGTGCTCTGTGGTTCAGCTGATGACAGATCTGTCTTCCAAAATGAAATCAGAGAACACACACATAAGCGACAGCTACACGCAGTCGGCATTTCCTGTAAAACGTAACTCATGAATGTGAGAAAAGGCTTTTGAATACTTTTGTCCTTGGCTGAGATGGAATCTGTCCCTTCAGTTTCACCATATAGACGTGTTTTAATAGGAAATTTTGAGAGTCCAGGCGTGTAATCGTACACTACATCAGCACAGAAGAGGTCAAAACAGAAGTACTGAAGAAACTCCTTGTTCATCCTCTGTCTTGCATCAATTATTATTTTAAGAGTCTGAGTCCAAAAGTAACAGAGCAGTTGGTGTGTGGAGGAGGCCTTCGAGAAGGGAGCCAGCAACACTTGTTTACTGACGCCAGAGTCCAGGCTTTTGATGCCGTCAGGACACTCCTGTTTTTTTCTGTCCATGTCCAAAACTTACTTTGCAGAATGCACGCTCCCCCTTTCATTCCCAGCCATGCAAATTAAAAGTGAAGAACTGACATTTCAATTTAGAAGCAATGCAGTCATAACTAGTTTAGGCGGGGCTTCTGCGTCTCCGCCGATCGATTAGCCACTAGAGCTAAACAACAAACCAAACCATTATTTATGATCGAAGAAACTCAACTGAATCGCCTCCCGCACCTTTTCTGCTGCATCACCGAAAAGGCCTCTGACTGCATGATTTGGTTCAATCAGTCAATCAAAGCTTTATTTATAAAGCGCCTTCCGCAACCCTGTCAGGAAGCCCAAGGCGCTGGTTCATTCATTTATAATAATAATGATAATGCATCAAACTTAAATAGCGCTTTTTAGGTCACTCAAAGACGCCTCGCAGAAAGGCAATAAACCCATAACGAAGCAAAATGTAAAATAAAGAACAAGGTTGTCTTAACCTTTTTGTTTGCAGGATTGTCTGTTTATGCTGAGCTGCATTAGTATTTGCACCAGCAGCTGTAGGGGCTCAAAAGCTAAACCTACGTATGTGTTTTATATAACTTCATGGCTTTGATGTGTCTGTCCCTGTTTTTATTTATTTATTTATTTATTTATTTTGGAGTCGTCAGTCCATCACTGGGCGCCGGAGACACAGTTGTAGCTTCATTACCTCTAAATGTGTATGAACATTATTAAAAAGTTACAAAAAAGTTAGGATCTTGCATTTGCTGCACATCTGCATGCATGTGGTTCTGAAAGGAAACAGGAGAGGGAGACATTTCATGCAGAAGCGCCCCCCCACCCCCCCACCCCCCAATAAACCCCGAGGACGTGAGGAGGAAAGAGGCACATCACGAGGCATGGCAGGCGTCCACACTGAAACTTGATTACATGGAATTTTGTTTTGCCCTAATCCTGAATCAGAGACTTCAATTTGGTCATGAAGCCACCCTTATGATATGCATTTTTATCTATTAATAATATTTTAATAAACGTGTTAGAAGCACATGAAGACCTGGGCATAATAACATTTGTGTTTCACTTATTAGGAGCAAGAAATTCTCACAAAAACAAGTTTGAGTTTCATAAAACGAATCAAAGTTGGAGAAGCAATAAAGAAGTGGAAGAAGGAATTGTTTATTTGCATGTTGCAAACCATAATATTCACCACCCATTCCTATACAGTAAAACCCTGTGTGCTGTTGCATCATCTCAGTCAGTGTTGAAGGTCTAGATGATCAACAATATTTGTGTCGATTATGTAATGAAGTGTTTGTGTGTGCAGCACCAAGCTGCAGCGAGCACCTCAGGGTATGCACTATTATGGGCTCTTTGTGTGTGTGTGTGTGTGTGCACGTGCGTGTGCGTGTGTGTGTGTGTGTGTGTGTGTGTGTGTGTGTGTGCATCAATGTGAGGGAAGCTGTGCAGGAGCAGAGGGCTTGATAATTGGCTTGTGCTGGAGTGTCAGATGGCTGAAGAGGGGATAATGGCAGACTCAAGCTGCTGCCATGGGGGTGGAGGTGGGGGTGTGAAGGCCTCAAGTAAAGGGGGAAACATGGCTTTTTGTGAATGGGCACCTCCCCTCTCTTACACCCCCCCCCCCCCCCCCCTTCTCCGATTCAGGCCTGCCGGACTCTTTTGTGGAGAGGGGATGGGAACCCAGGAACCTGGCAGAAAGCGGGTGACCTCCTAGCACCTCGCTCTAGCTGCCTCTTCTCCATCTCTTTCTCTTTCTTGACCCTACTCTTTTATATTCTCCTCCCGCTCTCTCTCCTTCCCCGTGTCTCCCCCCCTCCCTCGCCTGCCTCCCTTTGTCCCCCGTCTCATTTTTCAGTGCATCTATTTTATTTTAAGGCCTCTTTTTCTGTCTCTGAAGCATCGTAAGAAAGGGATTTCTCCCCCTTCCTTTAAGCGGGTGAAACACAGCAGTGGAAGGAAGGGTGAAACAAAAGGGAGGAAAAGAGAAGCTAGAACTTAGTTATGGAAGAGTGAAAGAAATTGCAAATGGAAAAGGGGGAAATAGGCTTCAAGTAAAAGGATGCAATTAAGGACGAAACCATTGAGGAAAAATAAAGCAGCGAGACATTTACTGTATTTGAAGAAGGTGTATAAATTCCAAAAGTTCTAAATCTTTAATTTACACGCTCTCTGCCTTTCTTTTTGACCACCTTCCTTTTTTTTTTTTATTCGCCTGAAGGCTCAATGCTGGTTGAGAGAAGGCATTTGTTTTTGTGAACCAACATGAGACCAACAGAAGCAGCCTTTTGGAGCGTGGCTGTTTACTTCCTCTGCTTGGCCTCTGGTCTAGTAAAAGCTGCAAGAACCAGTTTAGTTTCTTAATTTAAATGCAGTTTGACTAACCTGGGAGATAAACACATTTTAAATCAGATATTGTACTTTTTTTCTTCTTCTTGTGAAATTACGTCATAGCTGGACGGAGCTGGTATTTGCAGCCGAAACACAAATCAGGAGAATAAAAACTTTAAAGTTTCACCAACAGTTGAAGTTGCACTAAACTACGCGTGAAACTTCACCTTGATGTGTTTTTATGTTTCTTATCACAGGGAGATCGCCTTCACCAGGCAGCTGCAGAAGCAGTCCCCCAAGCTGTCCTACTACTACCTGGGCTTTTATATTCACTCCTGCCCCAAGATGCGATATAAGGTATGTAGAGTCCAAGAAAACGAAAATCTACATAAATGACCCTGTCAGAAAAATGGAAGACATTTCTATAACCTAACGATATAACAGGATCCGGCTCCTTCTCCTATTTCTACCCAGAGTGAGATACACTCCATGCAAGTTTACAGTCAATCAATCAATCAAAGCTTTATTTATAAAGCGCCTTCCGCAACCCTGTCAGGAAGCCCAAAGCGCTGAACATGGTACAGTTGTAAGTAATTATATTGAATAAATCAACAATAAAAGCAGTTCAAATTACAAAATACAAATTACAAAATAGGTGAAACATTCTGGTACAGGACAGATGTGTGAAACACATTTGGATTGAGTGAACCAATGAAAACTGTGAAATAAATTCAACATAAAAGAGGGCCAAAATCAAACATGTTCTGGAAACGCCAAGCGGAGGAGGTGGGTTTTTAGGCGACTCTTACAGTCTGGCAGAGGTGGGGACAGCCTAACTGAGGGTGGCAACTGGTTCCAGAGTAACGTTGCTAAGACTGAGAAAGCCCGGTCCCCACGGGTACGACACCTAGAACGAGGGACAGCGAGCAGGCCTTGGTCAGAGGAGCGCAGAGCGCGTGATGGGGAGTGTCTGTTCAGGAGAGTGGCCAGATAGGGGGGACCACCACCCTGGAAGAAATGATAAACAAAGACGAGGATTTTGAATTGTGAGCGATAGCAAATCGAAAGCCAGTGCAGGGAGGCCAGAACCGGACTGATGTGGTCCCGTTTCCTGGTCCCAGTCAGGAACCTGGCTGTGCTGTTCTGCACAACCTGTAGGCGACGCAATGACGACTGACACAACCCTGCATAGAGAGAGTTGCAGTAGTCAAGCCGAGAAATTACAAAGGCATGCAGTAGAGAGGTGGAATGATGGTGCTGTTGACAAAGTTAAAGGATGCAGCATCCTGACCATCCACTGGCTTGCAGACTCTTTTCGCTTTCGATGGATGGTTAGAAAAGTTGGCTCTGCTCCCAGGGGCGATAATCCCTCATCAATGTTTTTTTTTTGGGGGGGACATTAGACAGTAAAGATTTCCGGAGTAATTCCTGAGGGGGACATTAAGAAAAAGCATTATTTTCATGTGCTGATGTGTCTTAAATGTCTCATATATGATTAAATAACAGCTGTTGTTCTTTATTAGTCCATATACATCGTCCATATATAGTCCAGACCTGTCTACAGGTTTTTGGATGCTCTACCAATAATACCAACAAGTTGTTTTCCAAACTCATACCCACAACCACACAAAACACACATAATTACTGTAAGTAGTCTAAAGACTGAATTCTCCTTATTTCGTGACACTAACCAAAATCTCAAACTCACTTGTGGCTCTGCTTGACGGGCTCCATCTCTTTGTGTCCAGCTATGTACTTTGTGCCTAATGATACCATTATTAAACATATCCAAAACATATCATTTATTTATATGGACAATAACAACAAATTGCCTTAATATTATTCAAGTCTTTCAACTTCCTTGGTGTTTTGGTGAAGTGAAAAATGACCTGATGTGTTTCATTTGTCGTTTCTCTGCCATTTCGACCTGACTAGAAGCTGCCAGACGATTGGACAATAACAAGAACGCAGGTTCAATACCCAGCTGATGGTGTTTGTTTGGCCTACATTTAGCTTTTCCTGCTATAAAAGAAAACTATTTTTGTATGAATGTGTACGTAACAAGTCCAGAACACTGTGAAGTTACTATATTGTGTAAAAATATGTTTGACTTTTAATTGATATAATTGAAAGAAAATCTGGAGTGGAAACCACCAGTCAGAATGTTACAAAATGAATATATGTTCAACGGAACATGTGTTTCAGAAGTTTTTGCCCAAATGTCAAGAACAGTGGCCATGCTTGCGATAAACAACCTCAGCATGCATTTAGCACAATTTGCAATTATGATGTGGACATAAGCCACCAGGGAGCTGCAGGTAATTAGTAAATTAGCCCTGGTGATGTGTGCGGATGTGCTTTAAGCCAGTTTAATATTACATTCTTGAGAACAGAAACACCTATTGCAATTTACAAAATAATTACCATTAAATACATATAAATGTGTTTTTTTATTAATTTGTATTGAAATAATTTAATACAAGTCACTTGTATGAGCACAAATATTATATAAGGAAACTTTAGACTTTTACTGTTTAATATTAAAATACATGATACTTTGGAGTCAGGTCAAACTGTAAAAATGTCAATAACCTTACTAGTAAGTAAGTACGTAAGTAAGTAAGTAAGTAAAAGTTTATTTATAGAGCACCTTTCACAGATATAAATCACAAAGCGCTGTACAACATGATAAAGATCAGGGCAAATACCTCTAACCAATAAAAACATCAGAAAAACAATAGCAGTGATAAACGTAGAAAATAAAATCATGAGCATAAACAAAGTGAAGGTGTGAACAAGAACAAAGCCATCATTCTGAAACATTTAGGGAGGGAACGCCTGGATGAAAAGGTGAGTTTTTAGATGATTTTTAAAGACCTCTACAGTGTTAGAGAGACGGAGATTTGAAGGTAGACTGTTCCAAAGTCTGGGTGCAATAGTCTGAAAGGCCCTGTCCCCTTTGGTTTTTACTAGTCAAAATAAGAACTATGAACAAGTGTGTGTGTGTGTGTGTGTGTGTGTGTATCAAATTTTCCATACAGCGAGAATGGAGTTTCAAAAGTCCGCGAAAAAACGCTGCACAAGTGCTACTCAAAAAATTTTGACAAGGTTGGCAGGTCTGCATTTGCAACCATAAGTCAGAATTGAGTCCAACAGATTACATGATTGTTTTGGTTTCCTGACCTGCTTCAACCTTAGAATCCAATATGGCTGCCTTACTCGTGAAGCTTGGTGCTAGCTGCAGCGTTAACTTAAAATGTTGGTTTTAATCAGTCACACACCTAGAACAAAATAACGTCTATTAAGAAGCATATTGCTACAGTATTTGATATTTCTAATGACCAGTCTGCTGTCTAGCACATATTATCCTACATTTATTATTATAAGCCCACGTAATGACAGATAGCTTTAGCAATAAGCCAAACCAACCAAATGCAACAGAACTCAGAATCACAGTGCATTTGTTGATACTCTTCAGTCCAACAGCACAAGCAAAGTCCACATTTTCTTGGCATCCAGTTTGTTTTTCTGATCTCCAAGTCCAGCGAGTAAAAGCTGCTCAGATTTTTACTCTCCTTTAGTCTCTTATTCTATGTTAGCATTGTTTAGGTTCTTTTCACCTGACTTTCACCATCAGAGAATTGTAATTTTTCCATCTTCAATGTTTATTTGAACTTTTTAGAAGAGATCCAAGTAAACAGAGAACTTTAAACAGTGCGGGCACAATGCCATGTCTGTGTCTCAGAGCAATTAAACTACTGACAACATAATAAATCATATCGGATGTAAACAACTGGTCTAAAAGCTTCAGGTGGAAAGATTTCAAGAATCAGAGCTGACTGGCGCTTTGTTCTTCTGCATGACTAGCGTGTAGAAAGGGAAGGTTTTTGGTCATTGTGCTTATTATTTCATGGATGGTCCAAGACCTGTAGCTGGAGGATGATGTAAAGGAAATCATCTTTCCAAGTGGCTGAATTTCATCATTCATTCACCGTTTGTCATTTCAAATTTTATAATCTCGCAGTTTAATCCTGATTTTCCCAGAGCTTGTTCCTAACCTTGGGAGATGGGTGCCTTGATGAAGATGATGACAAAGGGACAGATCTTTAGCTTGGTGCTTTGCCCCATTTCTCAGGCTGGAAGTGTGTGTGGAATACACATGAGGGTGTGAGCGCTGTTTGCGTCCGTGTGTTGTATTTCGATCGCAGTGTTTGTCTGAGAACTCGCACCGTTACCACAGCACCTTACCCCCCTCCATTGGCATTTACTACCCCATCCCCCAAACCTCCTCCTGTGAGTTCGCCACTGCAGCGACTTGTTCACAACCTCCCCACTTCTTTCTGTTTTACCCCTGGGGAGGAACACGGAATCAGGGTGAGAAGGTTGCCCGTTTCCCACCTTCGCACTCACAGCTCCACAGAAAAGCGTCTCAGCTCAAACGTGCTCCCAGCACATGCACAGTGTTTTACTCGTCTGTGTTATTTGCATATTTGCAGTTCATTAATGCACAGACATAGCGGGGTATTGTTGTCATTGTGTTGGAGGGTTTTCTGCTTTCTGGATCTCACACTTGATTCTCGCCTATTTAAGGACCAAAACAACAGCACTTGAACTCTATTGGACACCACTCCGACCCCATGAGGCTCCCTCCCTCTTTTTTTGTTGTTTTTTTGTTTTTTGTTGGTCTTTTTTCTTTCAAACCATCACTTTGTGGGGCCATGATGGTACCCTAAAAAAAAAACGTATTCTCTGAACTATACAGCAAATGTGCATGAATGTATGTGACATTTAAACAAATGTGTTGCTCTAGCTTTGTGAAATAATGAAACTATATGTGATGTGCGACGATAGGATGTATAACACTGTTCAGGGGAGATGGTACGATGTAATGCAATACTAAAAGCCAGATGATATTTTCTATTATTAAGAATGAATTTAACAGGAAAACTTAGGTCTGACGTTTCCATCCAGAGAAATCACGAGATCTCGTCTGTATAAACTGCTGCCACCTAGCGGTCGGCCTTTGAATTGCACGTAACTTATCTACACAGGGTATCTGCAGGTCTTTAAAAAGTCTTAAATTTGCTTTTCCAAATTTAAGGCCTTAAAAATCCTTAAAAATGACAAATAATCCTTAAATAGAGTTTCCAAAGGTCTTAAATTACCAAAGACCCAATAAACAAGATTCTTTTATTTCTATAAAATTTTCGTGATTTTCTAGTTCGTGTTCAGCATTTTTTGTGTACGATATTGGCGTAAGTGGAACCGTACACATTTGGTTGGTTGTGAAAGGGGGCTACTTTTAGATGAGCACGCTAGTGGGAGTTTGCGCCATGGGGAAGTGCAACATTAATGGTAACTGGATGGCTAATCCCACGTTCGCGACGTGGTTCGCACCGGTTCCAGGCAACAGCTGGAAATTGTAGCTTGAATTTAATTTTAAAAAATAGCTTAAATTTGGTCCAAGTGGCCTTAAAAAAGGTCTTAAAAAGTCTTAAATTTGGCTCCCTTAAACCTGCAGATACCCTGTCTACAGGAAAGGTTTGTGTGTACATTCATAGATTCATAGATTCTACAACCCCCCAAGGCGCTTCACACCACAATTAGTCATTCATCCATTCACACACACACTGGCGGAGATGAGCTACGATGTAGCCACAGCTGCCCTGGGGCGCACTGACAGAGGCGAGGCTGCCGACCACTGGCGCGACCGGTCCTTCCGACCACCACTACGTAGTTAGAATATATACTTTGATGATCTGTGGGCCCGTGCTATCATCCAGACCTTTAAATAATTATTTCTAGTACTGAGATTGCTGGTTTTAATCCATTTGAAAACACTTTTTCATACCTTAATTTCATTTGCTTTCTCTCCTTTTCCAGATAGTTTGAATGTTGAGTGACTATTTGCTGTAGCTAACACACTCTTGCTACTCTTGTCTGAGTGTTGATATGCTTTAAAGTTCTCCTCTGGATGAAGAATTCATTCTGCTTGTTCTCAAATGCCCAGGGAAACGGCTCCATGTGAGATGAGCTGAAAACTCGGTAGCACTGCCAAGGGCAGGACATGGCCCCGTAGAGAAGCTTTAACGGGCCCTCAGAAGACTTGAAGTACAGCCAGGAAGTGGGGGCTGCCTGGCCAGTGTCAGACCCTCGCTTTTGTTCTTGAAGCTGGGACTGAACGGCCCACAGAGCCCTGCTGGTTTGGCTGGTGGGTTCAGGATTTGACGTGACTTTCTGCCCCTGGCTTCTGTCCCTGGGCTTTTGGCCTTCTGATGGTGAGATGTGGAGAGCAGAAGGTGAAGCTGTTGGAGTTTAAATGAGTCCAGAGGTCTTGGCCCTTGTGCCTCTGTTCATTTTTTTTTCATGAATCCTCTTATGTGACAAAGCCAACAGTTATCTGAATCGCATGAATTGTACGGCTCTTGTGGCTTTACAAAGACAAATGAAGACTTCATGGATGAAAGGGTAATATTGTCTGGTTTGATGATAATTAGTGTTCATATTAAACTGGATGTTTCTAGCATTTTTGTACTGATTGTGGTCAAATACTAGCGAGTAGTAAATGTACAGTATATGCTAATGCAGAAATATGGTGGCCTAGAAACCTAGACTAACCGTAGTAATAGCAAAATGATTTAGCTCCTCCGGTCTATGTATTTACGTCTATAGGATGGCTTCCCAGGCCAGAAATATGGCTCATTGACGGCTCGCAAATATTGTGTGAGATCTAACTGACCAGTAAATGGTAAATGGCCTGTATTTTGGGCCATTCCCATCTGTACCGGGTCGGCCCGGGCCGGGTAGCGTAGGTTGTTTACACATCTGGGTGGCCTGGTATTTTCCGGGACAACCAAGGATCATTCTCAGCCCTCTTCTCGAGGGGGTCTGCTTCAGGCCGACCAGGGCCAACACACCCACTGCTGACAGCAAATTCACACCTTTCATTAGAGCAAGCCTCTGATTGGTGAGTAGAATCAGCCCACATGGGCTTAAGACAAGGATGTGTGGAATCAACCGGGCCAGGCTGGGGCCGACTGGGGCTACCCGGCCCGGGCCGACCCGGTACAGATGGGAATGGCCCATTTGTATAGCACCTCCTTAGGGTTCTACAACCCTCCAAGGCGCTTCACAACACAATCAGTCATTCACCCATTCACACACACATTCACACCCTGGTGGGGATGAGCTACGATGTAGCCACAGACACTGACAGAGGCGAGTCTGCCGAGCGCAGGCGCCACCGGTCTCTCCGACCACCGTCAGCAGGCAAGGTAGGTTATGTGTCTTGCCCAAAGACACAATGAAAGTGACAAACTGACTGGGGCTCGAACCTGCACCCTTCCGATTACGGGGAGAGCACAAAACTCCTGTGCCACCGTCACCCACAAACCTCGGTTAGGTGAAGCAATGTTGGTAAAGAGTGAGGTGCAAGGCGGCGTTGGTGACTGATAGTCAGACGAAGCTGCTAAAGGTGGTTGTTCTGGGTCTTTACCAGGGTCTTTGCATTTAGAATGTGTTCCTAAGTAAAACCTGGTCTCTCTTTTTTCTATATAGTTTAAGCATCCAAGAAATGTTGTTTAAAAATGTATAGGTCCAAAAAATACTTTAGTGCCTTATATGAATGTTTTTCCTTATTCTGCAAGAGGTCTGCTTTATTTATCAGTCAGATCTTAAACAGAACAAGCCAAGCGCTCACCTACTTGGGCTGACCAGTTTGGGTCTAATCCTAATACACTGAAGTGAGGCGTACATGCACATCACACCCATGCACCTCTCGAGTTCCCAGTTAGGCCCTTGTGGAGAGGGACTGACAGAGCTACATGAAGTGGCTCTCGGTGTTATTGTTCAGGGAAAGAACGTCTTACTCTTAACCATCAAATTTTCCATAGAGGACAAAAAACAGAGGTTTGTAAAACGAGTAGAAAAACTAGAAAGCGGAAAGGTGAAAATGAAGAAAAAGGAAGAGAAGAGACAAAATGTGCCAAATGAGAAAAGGAGGCAAGACTAGAGGGTTTGTTTGTTTTCCGGCGGTTCTTTACTGACTTTTAAAGAGTGCTTTTGCAGCAGCCGCACCTCCACTCCCTTTCAGCCCGACTCCTCCTCACTCACAAATAACGCTGGCAGATAGACCGCTTTCTAGCCAGCCAGCGCGTTTCCACATGGTCCAAGGCTTCGTGTAAAGCAGACTAGAAGTGAATGCCTCCAGGTGTCTAGCTCCGAAGGTGGTTTGGCCTAATCAGTGTATGCTTCCAGGCTTCTCTATCACCTGCTGCATGAGCTGATGACTTCAATTAGAAATGACAAATAGCTTCCTAATGTAGGTGTTTGTGCTGAATGTTATTGAATTCAAATTTAGAGATAGTTCTATTTTCCTTTTTTAAATGACCTTCTCTAACTCTCCTTGTCCACCTCGTTGTCTTTTCCTTTTTATTTCTAACCATCTGAAGAAGCTTGTCGAGAAAGAAATCTGCATCTATTAGAAAATGTTGAAGTTTGTCTCACTCAGGTACGCAGCAGCAGGCCAAGGCTTGCTAAACGCCTCTTAGGCACAGCGATCAGGACTCTGCATGCATGTCATCTCCTCTAAAGGGGCCTAAAGCAGACTGTGTGTGTGTGTGCGTGTGCGTGTGTGTGTGTGCGTGTGCGTGTGTGTGTGTGTGCGTGTGCGTGTGTGTGTGGCTTGTTGAACATTCTGGATGGACTGACGGCGCGAGTCTGAGGCATTTTGTTCCGGATATTTCCCACAGATGCCCTCATCCTTGAATGTTTTTATTTTCACGAGGGCAGTCACTTCTCATTTGTTTATATTTTTGTTTACTTTTCTCGTGCTCCTGGCGTAACCACCGTCTCTCTGAAATATCCTGATGAGAAAAGGTTTACAGAGGGCAACGTGGAACCGACAGCTACACGCTTCACAGATGCAACAGGCCCAGACACGGGGCGCAACAGCCCCGTTCTTTTCACATTTCTCTCCCTTTTTTGTTTCTTCTTCTTCTTCCATCAGCGACTGTTCAGGAATCGGCCTTCATGCTGGCTGGAATGACAGATTGATGGCGTCTGACGAAACGTTCAGCCGATCCCATTCAGAGATAAAACACAAGCCAGCACATCTTTCTTCATTTAGTCAAATGTTATTACAAGACTAGCAGGCAGAAGTGATTTAGATTTTCGAGCCGTGCTGCTGATCCCATTTCTCTTGAGCCCCCTTCAGACAGGCCATGAAAAACGGGAATGTTCCGGACTCTGTCCGTAAGACCTTTGTGTCTGAATACAAACATCCGGATAACGTTTTCCGTAATTTAACCGGACGATGCCCCTAGTAACAGGACCGGACTTGTCACGGACAAGGTGGCTGCTTCAGACTGGTGAGGTCGGACAGGGAGGAGGGGGAGGAGGAGGGGACCGGGGGACGCTGTGCGCTCCTAGATAGCTCGCTCCTGTAGCATTCAGCAAACCATGGCAGCTCGCCTCCTACGGTACCGTCTAGATGCGCGACGGAGCGCATCACACCGCTTCCGTGATTCCTTTAACCATTGAGCTTCATCATCCAGGTCTTATGCGTCTTCGTGTGCACAGAATTATGCTTATTACATAAGTCCGATCCCCCCAGACATCTGGAACTTTTCCCTGCTGTGTGAAGGCAGCCGAAAGGACAAGTTCCGGTACAAAAGTGGTGTGTCTGAAAACACAGTTCCGGTTAAAAACCGGACTGAATTGTCCGCACACATTCCAGAATGTCAATCTGAAAAGGGCTTTAATGTCATCTGCATACTTAGACTTCGTACCTCACAGTGGCTCAGATGCTGGTGGTGCCGTGGCCGACGCGGAGTAGCCGTTCTCGGGTTTTTCTCCATGTCGTTTTTATTTCTTTAGCCCGCTCTTTTTCTTGGCCCGTGTTCCTTTTCTTCGCTGCAGCTGTAATTCACTCGGTTGAAACAGGGGATTATTGTTCGATGCAGCACAGCGGCGTTACCCTCCAGCAGCCCCGTTACAACCCCACGCCCGTCTCAGTAAGATCAAACCTGACCGGGCTCATTTTCAACCTCTCTGTTAAATGTGCGAGCCAAAGCAGAGCCCTTTTTGTTGCCTTCCAGCTTTTTCTCCTTCCCCCGACCTAAATGGGAGCCTTTCTGACAGAAACAACGTCGTTTGATTTAGCTCAACAGGAGACCACCAACAGCGCACCTCACAGCAGAAACGTTTGTTGAATTTTAAAAAAAAAAGTCTTTTTAAAGCCCCCTCCCTCTTTTTATGCCATGATTGTGATTTTAGCAAACCATTAGCAGGTTATGATGTGTTTGGAGAGCAGCCACCGCTTGGCACCTCCTAGGATGAGCGCTGACAGGGTGAGGGTCCGACGGGGCAGAGTTCAGCGGGTCAGGTCAGACGGTTCAGTCTTACTCCTATTGGTTGGACGGAGTTGAGGTTGACGGCGGGGTTTTGAAAGAGGGGGAGGTCTGAAGGTCACGGGGGCAGAAATGAGAGTTTTGGTGATGTCACACTGAGCAGATCCAGAAGCCTCTAGCTGCAAAGCTTGAGGTGTTTGCCAGGCCATTAACTTCACCGCTATTTATGTTCAAACCCACAGCAGCTGCGCCACTTTGTCTGAAATGCCTCTCTTGCAAAGCAACTCATTCAGATGTTTGATAAGAAGCGCTGGAGAGAATCAGCGGCTCTCATAAGTGCAGTGAGTGAGTTAGAGGTCGTGGGTTTGGCTTTGCAGTTGGAAGTCTGAGGTGGGCTTTTAAGACCGAGATTAGGGGCTGCGGCTCTGGCTGGGAGTCGGTAAGCTGTGGTCTGGGTCAGATAGGCATAACGGCTCGCCTTGCTCATAAAAAACCCCCAGAAGAGATAAAGGAATAAAAGTACCCAGGCTGTGAGCTGATGCCTATAAAAGTGCTGCCATTGGTGTGCAGGACTTTGCCGAAATGTGATCCTTTAAAAATATTTTCTCCTCATTAACCTGTCATCCGTGGAGCCGTGACGCACAGTCGAGCTGGGGAGTATTTGGACAGAGTGGGTTTGATGGGAGGAATAGTGGGGGGGTGTCTAGGGGCCCGAGGGGGAGACTTGCCAGCCTGGATGCTTTTATTTGAAGGTTGTCTTGTGGTAATGTGTTGAGTAGAGTGAAAAGGCCTTAAGCTTGGTTTATGCTTGACGCATTCACTTTCCGCGCGGTGATGCGGCTCGCGGCTGGAACGCGCTTCACAACTCGCAGCGTTTATGGTTCATGCGGCTTGTCTCTGCGGTGAGCCATTATTCTCCCAAACTGTAGGGGGCAGCATGGAGCTCTACGGCATGCATCCAACACTACACCATAGTAGAAGTAAAAATTACTGTTTACAACATGGTATTTCAGCATTTTTAACAGCGTTCTCGTCTTTTCCGACAGTGCGAGCTATTTCTCTCAAGAATTATTAACAACATGTTGATCACGGTGATCTCTGAGAGCTGAATCATACAAATGTCTGTATTTACGAACCTCTGCCGTGCCGGTCCGCCATGTTTTTCCGCGTCCGTCCGTCCGCGTGGTTAGAAATTTTCCGAGGTGCGCGTTGCGGAAATCTTGGGCCGTGCGGAGACGCGGTGGAGGGGCGTGGTTGTTAAAATGACGCAACTTTTCCGCGCGGAGCCGTGCGGACCTCGCGGACGCGTCAAGCATAAACCAACCTTTAGTGGGCCCCGAGTGTTTAAACAGCAGCAGTTGGTGTAAATCCTGCCAAATGTAGGCCACAGATATCATGGTCCTCTGGCGTGAGTGTATGTGGTGTGTGTATCACTACAGAAGTGGTGAAAGTATGTCTGCGTGAAAATTCGGTGTGTTCAGATGCATCTTTCAGCGTGGCTGTTCATCCAGTCTGCTGGGCTGTGTTTGTGTTTCTGAAAGCGGCGCTGTTTACGTGTGTCCATCAGCAGCCGACCCTGCAGCCTTGCCCCCTTGTCTCAACAGAATGCATTTGTGTCAACAGACCAAGGGTGATATAGGGCGTGCATTGTGGGAGCTATATGTTTAGAAGGGAGTATAGCTGTAGGGATCAGGGTCTGTGTTTATTGATGTTTGATGAAGATTGGCTGAGTGTGACCCTGGGTCAGAGTGCTGGTTTGGGCAAGACTAGGTTAGATTTGGCTGAAGTTGGGTCACACTGGACCTCTTTGTATTTCGAGTTCAGGTTTGTCCTGGGTGACAGCCCGCTGAACAACACACTGCCAAAAGAACCACAAACGTGGAATGGTGACCTTAAAGTTGTTTAGGTCAAATAGTCATTTCTCTTCGGGAGGGCTTGACTAAATGCATAACCCCGACTTAATGTCCCTTTCACGATTGTCTTTATGCTCCATTTGCTGTAACATTGCTTCTCTTAGGTTTGAATGTTTTGCCGAAATCAAACCGTGAGGTGGAACGTTGAAGGTGTTACTCTTAGCCGCCACCCTTCAACTGCACTCTTGCAGCCACTGTGTTTGCATGAAGTAGCTGCCCACTGGATTACTGTACAGATTGCATCTGAGCTGATAGTGCACTGCTCTCTAAAAAGACTCATTGTGTTTGACTTGTGCAAACACAGGGATGTGTCAGCTGCAGCAAGGTGAGTGAAAACTGCTAGATATGAGCAGGAAATGAGCTCAGATGGGAGTGTAACGTATAGGAACAACACAGTGAAACCCTCTTGCCTTTTTTTGGGGGGGGGACACTTTCTTTACTGGTGAAAAACAAATGACCCAGTTCTTAACTCTGGTTTCCAAGTTAAATTAAGGTTGGGGGTAATATTAGATTGTTGTCGCCCACCAAAGAAGGTGATCACATTCTAGCCTGCGTGTTTGTAGTGCTAGCTAAATATCTCCACTTCATGGATGTGAATTGAACAAAAAGCACTCTTTATAGAAGTTTAATTGTTCTGTTTGATAGTTCATTTAATATATATTTGTACTCAGGGTCCGAAATTAAATTTTTTACTCACCGGCCAAGTTGGCCGGTAGATGATGAAAATCTACCGGCCAAGCATATTTTTTACCGGCCAAAATTCTAAATGATTTAGATCTACCTAAAGCATGTAATTCTATATTATGTTGATTCCAAACAGAGTGACAAAATAATTAAAACATCAATTAATAAGGAAAACAACTCTTTTGTCATTTTTACTATTTATTTACTTATAGAGATGTTTTTATGAACTCTTTCATTGAAATCTAGTCAGACTCCTTGTTTTCTCTGTCCATGAAGTCTGGCCTCCTGCTTCCGACACCGTCTTTGTGCCAAAGCATTACAGCCTCATTTGGGTCCTAGTCCTTGATCTCTGGAGAACACAGCTGCCCCATGAGAATATCTGAAAGTGTGTCAGGGCTAGGGTTGTCACGGTAACCGGTGTAGCGGTAAACCCCGGTAAAAAGGTTGACAATAATAACCGTCTTGTTTTTAAAAAACGATATATTATCTCGGTGGATTACCGTGGCTGCGGTGTAGGCGCGGTGACCCTTACCAGCCACCGTATCATTTGCTGAAGTTGCCGGCGGCACATGCGCACTTTGTTGTTTACGACCAAAACTTTCTTTAAGCTAAAGCTGAAATAATGGCCAGAGGAGACGGCAGCACTCGGGACATTTATTATTCCTCAAAGAAGACAAAGACGGAAATATGGGCATTTTTTGGATATTTGAAGAATGCCGAGGGACAGTTGTCTGTGAAAGGCAGCAACGCTACGTGGCCATCATAATGTAGCCATTGTCTCACGACTCCGCCGTCTCCAGTTCGCCACTTTTCACAAAATCTTCTGGTTGCCACTGGTCCTGGTGGTTTTTCTTCCAGTTCGACGAGTTTTCTTTTGGAAGGCTGGCTGACTCCAGTTAAAAACCGCCACATTTCATCGCTAGTTTTAACACGAAGCTAACTGCTAACTTGATAAACTGATTGAATGGGATAGGTGGAAATGACGTTGGATGCGGCGCTCACGTTTCGCGTACGTTTGTGTACGTTGCATGCAGGTGGGAAGAGTATCAGAAATCCATGGAAGATGACTGATAAACATAACTAATTTGGTGCAAACATTTACTCGCCAGGTGGCAGGTAGAGCTCAAAAATTTACTCGCCAAATGGAACAATTTACTCGCATTTGGCGAGTGTAAATTTCGGACCCTGTTTGTTCTCTTTGCCTTTGATGCATTTGAACCTATTCCTGGGTTTCTCTGCGATATACCTCTTGTTGCATCCAAGTCTTTAGCTCTTTTATGTACAGCACTTTGGTTCGCTGCCATGCTATTTAGAATCTGTACTATATAAATAAATTGGTATGGTAGGGTATAGATGAACATGCACAAATTGTGCATACTAAGCTCAGAGTAGCTGAACAGGAAGCAAAGCCAGAGTTGGGTTAGCAGTATCTTTATTAGCTAGTAAACAAACATTGTATGTGGTCACATAGCCTGAGTGGAAGTCGCCGCGGGGTTTCTGGTGTAATAAGCACAGTCCTCCCCTCTGGATGGCTCATCTAAGTACCGGTGGCTTCTCTCTCAAGAGAATCTGGAGAATTCCTAACAGGCCCGGAACCACGAAGAGTCCGTCAGAAGCCTGGAGGCTCTGTTACTGTTACTTTGGTGTGTTATGTTAGGAATAATGGTAGAAAAGGTGCCAAAAAAGGGTTGAAAAAGTAATAATTGTATTTGCTTTTACTTAATGTCCGCTATTTCAGACTGAAGTTCCTTTGCTTGGTTGACTTTCTCTCTTCGCATATTGCAAATTCATTTCTTAGTGTCAGGAGAAAGGAACCAGAAGGCAAAGAAGTGTTGATTTTCATGAGGGTTCTTTGACTTCGTTGCAGCTCTCCATTTATGGCTCTGAACAATTACTTTTCTCATCATTTATAAGTACGGGCCTGGAGGGCATTCTTCCTAATATCCAGATGTTCGGGGAAAAGGTGCAAAAAGAAAGAAAGAAGCAAGGAGACCGCTTTCTTTTATTTGTGTGTCTGTGTGGTTGCTGTGTCCTGCATCTGCTAAGTATTATGTAATTGTATGGCAAGCAGTGGACATATATACATGTTTATTTAGCTCAGATGATTGATGCTGTGTAATTGTTTACACAAAGAAAATGTTGTTCAAATGATTTTTTTTTTTATTTCATTTAATTGCAAAACCAGTTCTGTCACTGATTGCTTCATGTAAATACTGACCCCTGCACACTCCTTAAGAACCACAAACTAAAACATCTGAGGAAGAATGGTCTTCTCACTTTCCCCTTTGTGTCAGGGTGACCACCAAATCTGTTTCTGATGTTCTTGCCCATCCAGCATTCTTCTAGCCTAGAAATCTAGACCGTCAGTTGCTGAAGCAAAAATGATTTTACTCTGCATGTCAGTCTAGCCACGCTCCACAGCCCTGGTTTAGTGGGCCAATCACAGCGCTCTATCCGCTTGGTGGTCCAATCACAGCGCTCTATCAGTTTAGTGGGCCAATCACAGCGCTCTATCCGCTTGGTGGTCCAATCACAGCGCTCTATCCGCTTGGTGGTCCAATCACAGCGCTCTATCCGCTTGGTGGTCCAATCACAGCGCTCTATCAGCTTGGTGGTCCAATCACATCGCTCTATCAGTTTGGTGGGCCAATCACAGCGCTCTATCAGCTTGGTGGTCCAATCACAGCGCTCTATCAGTTTAGTGGGCCAATCACAGCGCTCTATCAGCTTGGTGGGCCAATCACAGCGCTCTATCAGCTTGGTGGTCCAATCACAGCGCTCTATCAGTTTGGTGGGCCAATCACAGCGCTCTATCAGTTTAGTGGGCCAATCACAGCGCTCTATCAGCTTGGTGGTCCAATCACAGCGCTCTATCAGTTTGGTGGTCCAATCACAGCGCTCTATCAGCTTGGTGGTCCAATCACAGCGCTCTATCAGTTTGGTGGTCCAATCACAGCGCTCTATCAGTTTGGTGGTCCAATCACAGCGCTCTATCAGTTTGGTGGTCCAATCACAGCGCTCTATCAGTTTGGTGGTCCAATCACAGCGCTCTATCAGTTTGGTGGTCAGGATGTTATTGCGACTAAGCAAAACGAAGATGGTGGCAGCTCGTTTGAAAAAGCTTTGGCATCAACTTTGGACCATAGACTTGGGCTTTTCTTTGAGGCAAGAGCAGATGTTCACTTAAGTTTATTTAGAAACGAGCATTTTCGTCCTCTGTGATGTATGGATGGCCGACTGCCCTGTTGACCAACATCTGTTGCAGTGAGAATGTCACGTCGTTTGTTTTCCAACAGCATACGAAATCCGTTTTATAGACAACTGTAGATTCCACCTCACGACTGAGAGCTGCCAACGGGTCGTGGCCAGACTATGTATTCACATACATAGGATGGCTTGCCAGGTTAGCATTCTTCCACATCCACGTCCCAACATTTCGTTTTCCAAGAATTCCTCAATCAGCTTCCAGCATTCATGCACACTTTGTGTCCCAACATGCTCCATGCTTCTTTGCTTGTTCCTCACTCATTTCTGCTCATTTCTCACACCTCCGATGGCACCCAAGTTGACCTTTTAGAAGTCTCTTTGCTTTTTTCCATCATTCATTTTTTTCTATGTAAATGAGCCTTTAAGAGCTTATCAGTCATCTTCATCACCTTCACATCTGCCTGGACTTGTGGGCAAGGGGAAGAATGATGCATGGGTATGGACTCCGACTGGTGTGTGTGTGTGGCAAAGAGAGAATTTAACTGTGTGTGACTATAAACAATAAATCCTGTTTTAGAAACCTTCATCCTGAGACAAAAACGGTGCTTTTTAAAGACAGTTTTCATGATTTTCTGCTTTTTAATTTTTTGAAGTCCTATAATGTGTTTCTGGTTTACTGACAGCACGTGTTTAAATTACGACTTCTCAGATACGTGGATTCACTGTAAGTTTCCTCCATTTTTAAATTCTGTATGGGTGTTTTCTCTATACAGGTGCTGGCCAGTAAATTAGAATATCATCAAAAGGTTGAAAATATTTCAGTAATTCCATTCAAAACGTGAAACTTGTACATTATATTCATGCAATGCACACAGACCAATGTATTTCCGATGTTTATTACGTTTAATTTTGATATTTATAGGTGACAACCAATGAAAACATCAAATCTGGTATCTCAGAAAATTAGAATATTCTAAAGGCCAATGAAAAAATGTTTGTTTCTCTAATGTTGGCCAACTGAAAAGAATGAACATGAAAAGAATGTGCATGTATAGCACTCAATACTTAGTCGGGGCTCCTTTTGCCTCAATAACTGCAGTAATGCGGCGTGGCATGGACTCGATCAGTCTGTGGCACTGCTCAGGTGTTATGAGAGCCCAGGTTGCTCTGATAGTCGTCTTCAGCTCCTCTGCATTGTTGGGTCTAGCGTATTGCATCCTCCGCTTCACAATACCCCATAGATTTTCTATGGGGTTAAGGTCAGGCGAGTTTGCTGGCCAATCAAGGACAGGGATACCATGGTCCTTGAACCAGGTGCTGGTGGTTTTGGCACTGTGTGCAGGTGCCAAGTCCTGTTGAAAGGTGAAGTCTGCATCCCCATAAAGTTGGTCAGCAGCAGGAAGCATGAAGTGCTCTAAAACTTCCTGGTAGACGGCTGCATTGACCCTGGACCTCAGGAAACAGAGTGGGCCAACACCGGCAGATGACATGGCACCCCACACCATCACTGACGGTGGAAACTTTACACTGGACCTCATGCAACGTGGATTCTGTGCTTCTCCGCTCTTCCTCCAGACTCTGGGTCCTTGATTTCCAAAGGAAATGCAGAACTTGCTTTCATCAGAAAACATAACTTTGGACCACTCAGCATCAGTCCAGTCCTTTTTGTCCTTGGCCCAGGCGAGACGCTTCTTGTGCTGTTTCTTGTTCAAGAGTGGCTTGACACACGGAATGCGACACCTGAATCCCATGTCTTTCATGAGTCTCCTCGTGGTGGTTCTTGAAGCGCTGACTCCAGCTGCAGTCCACTCTTTGTGGATCTCCCCCACATTTTTGAATGGGTTTGTCGTCACAATTCTCTGCAGGGTGCGGTTATCCCTAGAGCTTGTACACTTTTTTCTACCACATTTTTTCCGTCCCTTCGCCTGTCTGTTAATGTGCTTGGACACAGAGCTCTGCGAACAGCCAGCTTCTTTAGCAATCACCTTTTGTGTCTTGCCCTCCTTGTGCAAGGTGTCAATGATTGTCTTTTGGACAGCTGTTAAGTCAGAAGTCTTCCCCATGATTGTGGTGCCTTCAAAACAAGACTGAGGGACCTTTTAAAGGCCTTTGCAGGTGTTTTGAGTAAATCAGCTGATTAGAGTGGCAGCAGGTGTCTTCTATATTCAGCCTTTTCAGAATATTCTAATTTTTTGAGATACCAAATTTGGAGTTTTCATTAGTTGTCACTTATGAATATCAAATTTAAATGTAATGAACATTGGAAATACATTGGTCTGTGTGCATTGCATGAATATAATGTACAAGTTTCACGTTTTGAATGGAATTACTGAAATATTTTCAACCTTTTGATGATATTCTAATTTACTGGCCAGCACCTGTAAATATCTGCATTGTATGAGTCATTTCTGGGTTTTTTGTGTCTAAAGTGGATTTGCAACTATTAAAATATGAACCATTTGTTCAGAGTTTCAAAATACATTTTAAGCTAGACAAATAGTGTAACCTAAATGCAAAAATTTATAAAACTATAGTTGCTTACGTATATGAATTTAAAGCACTTTAAATAATTGTTTATAATTATTTGTATTTTTCTTTAAACAAAAGAAAAATTTGATCTTTTGTGAAATTTGGGAAATAAATTGATAAAATTACTTAAATTTGTGGAAAAAAATACCTCTTTTGAAATAACTTTGACTTAAAGAATTTCCTCCAAGAACAGCTGATCGACCCTTACATCTAGCTATTAGTTGTCAGTATGTGGTGGTTATTCTGATATCGTATAAATCTGTCATATGTCAGAGATATGAAAGGCTTTCCAGGCTTTTCATGTTTTAAATAATTTTCTTGAGCCAGTATGTGCTAAAATGACCCTTAACAGGTTTAATGAAAGACCACTGCCTAATAGCACAATACCCAATGACCAGCATCTTTATTTTGCAATGCTTGAATAATATAACTTGCAGGAAATGTTTTTAATTAATTCATTTCATCTTGGGTTTTGAATTTTCCATCTGTTTGAGCTTCAAGTCATTGGACTTGCCCTTTTTGCTTATCGACTCAAGTATCTTCTTGTTCTTGTAAGGTAGGAGGACCCTCTTGAAAACAAGATTTTTTCATCACAAGTGTTTTTCCCTCCTAAAGCACAAGTCGATAAATAAAATATGTGCTAATTTGCACCTGATAGACCCTAATTATATCTTAAATGTGAAATTTGTGGTGAGTTTTAGAAACTAGACGGTGATGGAAGTTTGATTTACAAAGCAAACTGTTGTGATTTCTGCCAGACAAGCTGCTAAATCTGGTCAGTAAAGATAATCAACGTTATTTTTAGCCACAGCTTGCGGACGACGTGCTCTGTGGACTTCCTGGATGTTATGAGCTGGCTTCGGGGTTCAGGGCCTCTGAACTAACCTGGGGATGAAAAAACCACAAGTCTGACACACACACACTGTGGCAGCGAGAGATTTATTTTTTCTGTTTCATTACTCATTCCTTTGCCTGGATCACTAAGTACTGGCTCCTTTCACAATCTTCATCCCATCTCCTTTTCTGGGGAGAGTTGAGGATTTGTGAGTAAGCCATGCCTGAGCTCTGCATCACTTTGATTGGGTCGAGCTGAAGGCTTGGTAAACCATTGTGATCATTGTGAGAACAGACTGAAGCCAGTGCAGATGCATGATCTATATGACTGTAATGTGAAGCGCTTTCGAGTCCTCCAACTTTACAAATGCGCCGTTATTTTTTTACTATCAGCAAAACTATCATTAAAATGGGTTTTCTGCCATTTTCATTAAAGTTTCTGTGTAAAACGTTTCTTCCTGAATATGACCTCTGCAAAGGACAGTTGAGATTCAACGATTTTAAAGGAATAAATTAGTTTAAAAAGTTTTCATTGTCACATCTACATATGTGGCCCTGAACTGCACCAGAGATGGCAACGTTCAACTCAAATAAATAATAAACAAAGATGGAGAAGCAAAAGTTTAAAGATTAGTAATCTGGTCGCAGGATCGTTGGTGCCTGTCATGGTGGCAACCCCCCAAACCCGCTGGTAGACACCGGCGGTTAGGGATGCTTTCAAGCTGAAGAACGAGTCCTATCAGATCTTTTGGTCTGTGGGACTCCAGAGGCAGCTGATGGGCACCGGCAGTCCAAGCGGAACGTGGCTCGGTTGGTCGCCGAAGCAAAGACCCGGGCATGGGTTATACAGCAAGACTTCCATACGGCTTAGAGGAGATTCTGGTCCACCATCCGGCGCCTCAGGGTGGGGGGGGGAGGCAGTGCGCTACCAACACTATAGTGGGGACGGTGTGCTGCTGACCTCTACTCGGGACGTTGTGGATCGGTGGGCAGAATACTTTGAAAAACTCCTCAATCCCACCGACATGTCTTCCAGTGAGGAAGCAGAGTCTGGGGACTTTGGGTTGGCCTCTCAAATCTCTGGTGCTGAGGTCACTGAGGTGGTTAAAAAGCTCCTCTGTGGCAAGGCTCCAGGGGTGGATGAGATCCGCCCGGAGTTCCTTAAGGGTCTGGATGCTGTGGGACTTTGGCTGATGCGGCTCTGTAATATTGTGTGGACATCAGGGGCAGTCCCACTGGACTGGCAGACCGGGGTGGTGATCCCCTTATTTAAAAAGGGGGACCGCAGGGTGTGTTCTAACTACAGGGGGATCACACTCCCGAGCCTTCCTGGTAAGGTCTATTCAGGGGTTCTGGAGAGGAGGGTTGGATTGTTAAACCTCAGATTCAGGAGGAGCAATGTGGTTTTCGTCCAGGCCGTGGAACAATGGACCAGCTCTGTACCATTAGAGGGATCCTGGAGGGTGCGTGGGAATTTGCCCAACCAGTCTACATGTTTTTTGTGGATTTGGAGAAGGCGCTTGACTGCGTCCCTTGGGGGGCCCTGTGGGGCCCTGTGGGGGGTACTCCAGGAGTATAGGGTACCAGGCCCTCTGATACGGGCTGTTAGGTCCCTGTATTACCGGTGTCAGAACTTGGCCCACATTGCTGGCAGTAAGTCGGGCTCGTTCCCAGTGAGAGTTGGACTCCGCCAAGGCTGCCCTTTGTCACTGATTCTGTTTATAACCTTTATGGACAGGATTTCTAGGTGCAACCAAGGTGTGGAGGGTATCCGTTTTGGTGGCCTGAGGATCAGGTCTCTGCTTTTTGCAGATGATGTTGTCCTGTTGGCTTCATCAGAACGTGATCTTCAGCTTTCGCTGGAGTGGTTCGCTGCCGAGTGTGAAGCAGCTGGGATGAGAATCAGCTCCTCTAAATCTGAGACCATCGTCTTGATTCGGAAAAGGGTAGAATGCCTTCTCCGGGTCAGGGATGAGGTCCTGCCCCAAGTGGAGGAGTTTAAGTATCTCAGGGTCTTGTTCACAAGTGAGGGAAAACTGGAGCGTGAGATCGATAGGCGGATCGGTGCTGCATCTGCGTTGTACCGGTCTGTCGTGGTGAAGAGAGAGCTGAGTCAGAGGGCAAAGCTCTCGATTTACCGGTCGATCTACGTTCCTACCCTCACCTATGGTCATGAGCTTTGGGTAGCGACCGAAAAAACAAGATCGCGGATACAAGCGACCGAAATGAGTTTTCTCCGAAGAGTGGCCCTTAGAGATAGGGTGAGAAGCTCGGTCATCCGGGAGGAGCTCGGAGTAGACCCGCTGCTCCTCCACATTGGGAGGAGCCAGTTGAGGTGGCTCTGGCATCTGGTCAGGATGCCTCCCTGGTGAGGTTTTCCGAGCACATCCAACCGGGAGGAGGCCTAAAGATAGACCCAGGACACGTTGGACGGACTATGTCTCTCACCTGGCCAGGGAACGCTTTGGGATTCCCCCGGAGGAACTGGCCCAAGTGGCTGGGGAGAGGGAAGTCTGGGCCTCTCGCCTTAGGCTACTGCCCCCGCGACCCGACTCCGGATAAGCGGATGAAAATGGATGGATGGTATTGCAGCGTGTGAAGTGTTGGGCTGTTTTAAGTCGGCAGCAGTCCACTTTGAAGTTTATGGCCTAAACAATCTTAAACGTAACCCGTCCAAACCAAATAGCTTCTGTCTTCCAAACCAAAAGTTTTATAAATTAATCAAGAAAAACATGGCAGCCACATTCTTTGGTCTCGTCTATACTCAGACTAGTGCTTGGCTAACCAATCCAATGAACAAAATGGCTGTTTCTCTAAAACTGTCCATTCATGAAGCAAATGATTTGTCATTTTTACAAGAAAAATTCTTCAGAAAGCACAAAAATTTCTTTGATGTTTCATTCATTTGAAATGTTTTGTCCCCTGCTCCTCTTTTTGTGCACTTGGGTTGAGTAAATGTGCAGAAGCACGTAAAGCAGGGCGCGTGTGTGTGTGTGTGTGTGTGTGTGTGTGTGTGTGTGTGTGTGTGTGTGTGTGTCGCTGCAGCGAGGCAGGTCGAGGGCCATTGTTGGATATAGAAGTGAAGCAGAGTGTGGAGGTGTGGAGCTGATTGTGCAGACAGGTGGGTGTACGATGGATGTACGTGTCTGATGCAGCAACCATCCATCTTTAGCTGAAGTGCTTCCCTGCGAATTCTTTACTTTTTCTCCTCCGAGTCGGTGTTCTGTGATTTTGCTGCTCCAGTAGTGACGATGATTCGTGGAGAACTCTCTCCTCTCAATGATTTCATGTTTCTGAATTCTGAACCCACCTCATAGGTTCTCATGGCATCACGACCTGCATGTGGAAACGGGCGGCAGCCTTATCAGCTCTATGGGAGGATGTAGGACATCATCTCTTATTGGTGGCATTTTTCAGCTTTTGTGATATTTTTTTTTTCGTTGTTGACCTCTGACGTGTATAAAGTGGTCTAGAAATGCTCAAGCTGTTTTACAGTTTAATGTCATGTAAACTTCGAAGTGAGTGCATGTGTGTGCGTGCTCGTGTGTGTGTGTGTGTGTGTGTGTGCGTGCTCGTGCGTGTGCACGCGTGTGTGTTGAGGCAGTACATCTGGCCGGTTGCAGGCGCCTGCCTGTTTACAGAGCTGTCTCAGCAGTTTGTATTTGTTTGGAGCTATGTGATCGAACACAGGGCTCTGATAATGCTGTCGCTTCTCCTTCCCTCCTTTTTCTTCATCCAACGCCTTCACTCGTTTTTCCCTCCCTTCTTCCAATTCGCCTCGCAGCTGCTTTTGTTCTGCTTGGTTTACTTTCCATCCAAAATGTTGGGTCAGCCACAGATTTGTACCCGTTACCCGAGCACACAGAACAATATGCTGGTGTGTTGACAATTGTTGCTCAACACTCAGGAGCAGATGGAACAAAGAGAGTTAACAGAGTGGAGTTTGATCCATGGCCCGACCTCGGGGTCAGTTTACATTTAGTCGGACCTTTTTACTCTGACGGCACATCGCCAGCGTTGGTGGGGATGGTTTTTATCAGGTTAATTAATCTAGTCCTTTACTACTAAAGATAATGGTGTTCTTCATCCATGTAAACTTGCTCTAAGACTTATTTGTTTGCCTCTCTTATTTTCCAGGGTCAGTACAGGCCCGCAGACCTCCTGTGCCCAGAGACGTACGCCTGGGTACCAATAGAGCGATGTGTAACCAGACTGGATAACTCCCACTACGCTCGTTTAAACCAGGACCCTGATGCAGGTACGATTATACGACACTGTCGTCCCATTTTATTCTAAAATACTTTTTTAATGACGGTGAACAGAAAACTTAAAGGTTTGTGACATTAGTTTAATTAATTCATTTGCAGTGGTCTCTAGTAGGAATGAATGTCAATCTCTGGGGGGAAAAGCTTGGGTGGGCCTGTTTCAGGAAGTAGCAGAAAGCCACATCAGAGGAGAGGGGTTCAGTCGCCACTTTTGGGGTCTTATTTCCTGATATTTGGACATCTCAACTCTGATTGGCTAACAGCAACGAGGCGATACCACTGACTCTGTTTGCGCTGCAACGTTGATGTTTTATCTCCTCAAATAACACAAGCCTGGAGGAGTTCTGCTGTGTGGTGGAGTTGCTAATGCTAACGTTAGCTTCTACTAGCCACGGCGTTCTCTGCTGTTTCCTGGACGCTAAACCAACAACAGCCTTCCCCGTCGTGAGTCGAGATGGGTGAGTCCATGAGTGTGACGTAGATCTGTCAGGATCTTCTAATCCAAGAGTTTCACCGTCTGTTTTCTATCAGAAGCTACTGCAGGAGATCGGTGTAGGAGACTATTTTCATGACACACTCGGAGTGACCCGTTATGACATAAAAATTTATTTTTTTTTAGCTATTTTCACTTTAAAGGAAAAGTTTCCTATTCCCCTAGTTTTTATAATCCCCTAGTAGTCAGGTACGGTGTTTAGATGGGCCGATTTATTCTGGAGCTTTTAATTGTTGATGGGAGATCTTTATCCTGAAGGGAAAGACCTTAAGTACTCTTATCATTTACAGCTCTGGCATTAACAGCAAGTTAAACGCTAATCCTCCAAGTAGGCTAAAACATTTCTGACAACAAAAGGTCCCGCACTGGCCTCCTAAGCCAGGGATCGTGGGTTCGAGTCCCATCTGGGGTGGGAATGCTGCTTTTAAACAAAAATGACCTCAGTTTGCCCAACAATTCTGTGATCAAAATTCATTAAAAGAAAGAAAGAAACCTTCTAATAATACTTTATTCACACTTATAAATTGAAGCTGTTAAAGTTATGTTCAGTATCCCGCATCATCACCATGGCCTGTGTGTGTGTTTGTTTCCGTGGTTCTTCTGGTTCCTCCAGCTCTGCGTGGCCGGGGTTTCATTTCAAGTCGATCGTCGAGTGTTTCATCCACCTCTGTAGCTAAACTTGATGGTTAGCGTCCCACGAGAGGTGATCCAAGTCCCAGACGAGACCCGCTGGAAACTTGGTGTCCTAATGAGTTTACACAACTCTTTCCTAACATTGATTACAAGCCTGCTGCTAATGTCAAGGCTTCTAATGCATCATTCTGATGTCTCACACACACACACACACACACACACACACACACACACACACACACACACACACACACGCAGCACGTCTCAAACACTATCAGTGTTTGACAGAGAGAGAAGTCAGGGCATTGTTCGCTCAGAAGTATAAATATTTGCGTGAAACCCTGACCCGTGTGAGCCGTTGTTGGACGTTGAGTGTCTGGAAGGTTCTGACCCAGATGCACACGTTACACGTCGTTTACATGAGCTTAGATTTGTGCAGTGCCTTTTGAGTGACTGGAATCCATCATAGCTGGAGTGGTGGTGGCCTGATGAGCAGCTTTTGTTCTTATTAGGTTATTAATAATTTACTCAATCTTATCTTGAACCTCCTCAGTTCAGAGAAATGGGGTTCACATCCTTCAACCATGTCTCTGGAGTCACACAGGACCCTTCAGCTCCTCTGAAGGGGCCCCTGTGATCCTTTTCCACCACTTCAGATCAACTGGGTTAGTTCCATTTCCAAACTGTTTCCACTTGTCGTGGTAGTTGCTGCACCCTTTTCCAGTACCTGCTTCCATGGGGTTCCAAGGTACCAAGCCAGGCCGAAAATGCCACATCAAACACTGTTGGCCATTGATTGCTAGGGGGTAGAGTCACTGATCGCTCCTGAGAGTTTCACCTCACTGCTGCATAGGGCTGTAGCGAAGCCTCGACGACGTCGACGGCTCGATTCTAAAAATTTGTCGACGTCAGATCCGGAAGTCGACGCACCGCGCCCACTTGTTGCATCCCCAGGAGTTTGTAAATAGAGGAGGAATCTGTCTGTTTTTCCTCTA
This sequence comes from Nothobranchius furzeri, assembly GCF_043380555.1. Taxonomy (NCBI): domain Eukaryota; kingdom Metazoa; phylum Chordata; class Actinopteri; order Cyprinodontiformes; family Nothobranchiidae; genus Nothobranchius; species Nothobranchius furzeri. The sequence continues at coordinate 4,141,498 of NC_091752.1, forward strand.
GTTCGCCCTCTTCTCCGCCTTCACTAACATCTCCGCCAAATACCGAAGACCCGGAACAACGTCCGTCCACTACTAGATTATTTTCCTGTTTTGCCCGCCTTCGTCTCCCGGCAACGGACAACAACTTCCGGGGTCAGATGCGCTGCTTCGTCTCTACCGCAGATGTAGAACATCACCGGGAGCGTTCCTCCCTTCATAAAGGAGTTTCTTTCAGACATTAGGAGAGCTGTTTTTGTGGCAGCAGTCTCTCCTCCGTGCTGGTCTGTTTGCTGTTGGGTGTTTTTGTTTTATTTAAACTTGGTAGCTTGAACTTAACGTTGGTAAAGCTACTGTTAGCATTTTCGCTAATAGCTTCTTGCGTTGGGATAAGCTGTTACGTTTTGGTTTAGAGTTCATCTTTCTTGTGGTGTAGATCTCCCTTTTATTACATTTAGAGTGTTGTGGGTTTTTGGTTTAGTTTAAAATATCACCTTGGGTTTGGTTTAACCGCCCAGTTTAGAGTTTGACTTTTGGAGATCCTTATTTTGGTCCAGAACCCTGTAATCTTTGCCCAGTGGGACATCCCTAGTTATTTGTACTTTTGTTTTAATTCCCCACAGGCAGAATTAGTTTTATTACTCCCAACCTGTGGATGGAAAGGTTTATGTTTTTTTATAGTTGTAAATAAACCTGATCATCATTTTAACTTTTAAATCCCGTTATTGTCCCTTCCTTTTTGCACACGAGCCAAACTCCTCAGGAAGGGTCGTAACACCACTCGCCTCACGCACATAAGTGACCAAATCGAAGCAGCATGGAGACACTCCGTCTCCAACCACCTCTCAGGCAGCAGCCTGCTCTCCCAAGTTCTACATGTCACCAGAACATAACCAACCGCAACACAATAAAAGCAGTGTTATACAAAATGGAAGGCCTGTAGTGTTTATTCTCTTACAGTAACAATTTATCACTTATTTTGAGGAATTTATTTGAGATTTTCTGGTTTTTGTTAATTGTGCAATAGAAAAATAATTATTAGATTAATTTTCTAAATAGTCATTAGAATAGTCGACTATTCGATAAAATAATCGTCAGAATAATCGTTTTAAAAATAATCGTTTACCCCCAGCCCTACTGCTGCAGACTCTTCTTCTCACACAGCGGCCCTCCACTGGCCGTCCTTGTTGCTAACATGTCCTCCTGTGTGCTGTTGGGTTTTTGCGTTGCTCACAAATCTATCACGCGGCTTTTCTTGTGTACTGTTCTCTAGGAATGGGCTATAACGACTAAAATCCATATCGCAATATATTGTGAAGCACGTGCAATAACATTTTATATTGGGATTTTGTTTTTCTTTTGTTTTTTGCAAATGGACTTTGTGAACAATCTCACATACCACATGAATAACAGCAGAGAGCACAACAGAAATGAGGAAAGTTTATAAAACAGGGCGCGGAAATGAGGTGGTTGGAGCTGTTTTAGGAGGAAGACTGGGATGTGAAATGTTTGAGGCATTTTCATAACAAAGTTAAAGGATGTTCTTTAATTTCCTCTTCACTGTTGGGTCAGAACCATCGATTCTAGCATGAGCTCAGTTTAGGGTCTTCCTGTCAAAAAGAAGCCCTTTCAGACTCATCATCTCGACCTTTTCCTTTTCAAACCCAAGCCCTGCTTTGGATCTCCAACACCGGGTCATAGGAAGTGGTCGTAACCCGACGGCCCGTCTTTGACCAGCGTCCGGTGTTGAGCTGGTTCTGTGAAAGTCTGAGACCGATAGGAACAGAGAGGAGAAGCGTGGCGGGGTGCTGAGGCCCCTCGCCTCGGCCCTGACCCTCTACCTCCCCCGTCAAACCCCTCCTCTCTTCCTCCCCCTGACCCCTGAACCCTGATTTGATGGAGCTGCGGCCTCAGAGCGGCGTGCCACTGGATGTCCGGTCGAGCTCGACACCAACAGGATCTGGAGCCACTCAAAAGGAGAAGAGACTGGAGTGTGAAGACGAAAGGGAAAGCTGTTTAACTGGAGAGCGGATGTTTGTGTTTCCTCAAGTAGGAGGGAGAGTGCTGCCCTCTGTTCGGTCACGCCAAAACATTGAAAGCCTCTGTGCTCTGTAAAACGTTCCCTCACCCTCTTCACCCGCGTTTCACTGTCGTCCAATCAGGACGCAGAAGCTCTTCACGGTTCTGTTGCGTAACGCGTTTGGGTCTTTTTTAAAGGTTGGAACTTAACATGCTGCTGATTTTATTTAAAAGTCTGCACCGTTCTGTAGCTACGTGACTCAGCTGTTTCTACAAAGCAGTGGTTAGGGCCCAACTCTGTGGGGGGAACGCAGCTGGTAAAAAATACATGAATTTACAATGTGGGTTGAAAATTGTAGCTGAAGTATGAAAATATTTTTATGGAGATGGAGAAGCAGAGCTGTGAATCCCCGGGGCAGCACTCCTCTTTGCTCTACCTCTCTCTTGTTTAGGCACCATAACACCATATAATTGGGACTTTACTGACTTCATTAGTTGCTTTAAGGGTGTGAAAACTTTTTTTTTTGAGTGTTTCACAACCTCTTTAATTTGTGAGACTTAAAGAAATATATAGACATTTTTAAAGGAGTTATAGACGTATGAATGAATGAATGAATGAATGAATACCTCGTGAGTCAAAAGCGCTGAGGGAAAAGCTCTGGCGCTCCTGTTTCAGGAAACAGAAGTTAGCTAGTAGCCTGGCGAGCTATATGTAAACATATATTCTAGCCACGGGCCATTGAGCTCACCCAGTCATGGGCGTCACACCACCCACACTTTTCCCGTAGTTTAGCTCAAAAATGCTGCTATCAGTCTGGTCCCTCTGTGTCTCTCTGACTGTGCTTGCCCTCTCCCCCTTCCTTGAATCCTGCACCTCTGCGCTCCGGCGTCATGTCAGTATTCCGGTCGGTTGCATCGTTGAAACGCGTTTTCCCACCGCTCCCGCGGTTCGCTCTGGTTTTGGTTGCTCTGTTAATCACCTGCTGCCGATGAGAGGATTTCTCAATGGAACAGGTGAGCTGCTGCCAACAAGCTTCAGTTCCTAGAAACACGTTCTGTTCCCAGACTGTAGTGAGCTGTTGTTTATAATTTTATAATTAATTTGAGGTGAGGGTTAGGGTTAGGGTTATATATATATATATATATATATATATATATATATATATATATATATATATATATATATATATATGAGAGATCTCAATGCCCACACTTGTACAAAGCTTGCTATGCACTGCCATCTTTGTAGTTTTTCTCTGTGGCAGCTCTAGTGTAAAGCCCATCCAACAAACGTAGTGCTGTGATTGGTGAGACACAACATTGATCAGGCCAATGGTAGACCTTCTGAAGCTACAATGGAGCGTAGCTAAACCGACCTGCACAGCTACATCTCTTTGCTATGGTTGGTCTAGATTTCTTGGCCACTTACCCGATGGCGTGGGGGGACGACAACAACAGGATTTGGAGTCTTAACCATTATTATTCATGAGATGCAAACATCTCGCCTCTGATTGGTTAACAGCAAAGCAACACTTTTTCTGCCAATGCTAATCGTTAGCTTCCACTGGCTGAAACGTGCTCTGCTCGCTCCTGGTTGCAAAGTCAACACAGCCTTTCGCGGTCCCAAGTCAAGATGGGTGAGTCCATTGATGCTGATTTTCAGTGTGACGCAGATCTGTGTGGCTTTTTCTGATCGGAGCGTTTCCCCGTCTGTTTTCTGTCTGTGGCTAATGCAGGACATTAAAGGTTGAAGACTGTCATCATTCTGCATACATGTGACCAGTCATATTTAGGAAAAGGGTATTATACGCAGTTATTTACAATTATAAATACCATCGGCAAAAGTAAAAAATAGCAGGTTTGATACTTCCAGGAGAGAAAGGCACGATGACCAGGTGAATGGTGTAAAACTGAGCCAAATGCCCTCCTGTAGCCAGCTTCGTGTTGCATTCTGGGATGCTGGAGGGCATCATTAGTAATCCTCAGTAGCTACTGATTAGCTTCTAGCTAGCTGAAAATAAAGCCAGGCAACAAGATCGGTTACCTGACAGATATTTGGACAGATGACTAAATTCAAGAGTTCAAGTAGTTCAAATCCATTTGTGTTATTTTATTAATTTGTTCTTTTTTCCCGTTGTTTAAAGCCGTGACGTCTTCAGGCTAGCATACAGGCTAGCTATTTGCTAATCAGTCCTGTTGATGTTAAGCTCCTATTTCTCCAAACCAAGCCAGACAGATGAGCAGGACAAACATCTTTGAATTCTAGTGAGTAATGAAAAAAATCCTACTTTTCTGCTTTTGTCAAGTCATTCAAACCTGTTTAAAGAATGTGTGGGTCAGGTTGGCCCGGCCCGCCGCTCCCTGCTGTGCCCCGCGTCTCCTCTTGGCGCCGGCTGTTTGCAGCTTGGCTTGGTGTTCCTCTCCTGGAGGCAGTGGTGAAAAGTTTAGAATTGCAGGTCAACATTTTTCACCTTTTTTTCCATCCGACTCTCCAGAGGACCGTTCATGGTTTAAACACACACTTCTAAAGATTGGCAGCGTTTTACTGGTATGATGGGAGCTGGCAGCATACGACGCGGGACCCGAGGAGCGTTCAGCAGGGTGCGGGGCTGTGAGACGCTAACTAGCCTGAACACACTAACATGAGTCAAGCACATGGGAATTACATCTTCTTGGAATAACGATTTCTCCCTGCCAAGTCACTTGGAGGTCAATTTAACATAAAAACAATTTGAATGAGTCTACGCTGTGTTTTTAAACGAGCCTGCTTTTGTCTAGGAGATGCTCTGGCGCTGAAGGACGTGGGCAGAGTTCTGGTGCTCTACAGACGGACCGTCATGCCCTACGCAGCCTACACCCGCAAACGGAAAGGCCCCAGCGAC